>NC_079216.1:5183149-5225649 GCF_029633865.1 Lampris incognitus | reverse complement strand
GAGTGATCAAGAACTGGATCTGAGCTGAGCATGTGTTCTTTCGATTTCAGTTTTAATAGAAAACTGTTCATCCAACATATAAACCATAAAATACTGTAAAACGACAGCCTCTATCATGCAATCATCATCGAATTACAGTCAATTATAGGCAGACCGGGGTCGCTACCATTTCATGATTTACCCTGACCTAGAGCGCCACCTAGCGGCTATCGAAACACCCTACATCCAGGAAGATATACATTCAGTTGGACCTACTGTGAAATCTGCTGTATAATAATCAATACACCTACAGTTAAGAGACATTTTCAAAGCTCTAAAGTAGGTTATATGCACCGTGCTACAGTTGCCAAAAATATGAGCTGGTTTCCTCTGATTCCGGTGTGTTAACGGCGTCGCTGGCCTTTTGATCCACTCTTTAAAAAAAGGATGTGATATTTTCAACACATTCAGGTGTCCAGTTTGGCCCGGCGTCATGTTTGTGCTGGTTTACAACACAACATGATGAGGTGAAGTGTAACTCAGATGATGTGCGCAGACACGTGTTTGTTTACATGTGTTGCATTCAGTGTGTAACAATGTGTGTAACAGTGTGTGTGTGTGTGACAATGTGTGCAACAGTATGTTACAATGCACATTACTTTGTGTCACAATTAAGATAGACTGAAGTGAAATTTGGGCACAAATGGATGTTTTGTGTTGGTCCATTACACCACATTGTTTGCTGACATGTAACTGGCACGCCAGATGTTAGCTTAACACACATGGCGTATTGTCACACACTCACAAAGCAATAAGGAAAATAGCAGAGGTGGGACCAAGTCACTGCTTCCCAAGTCACACGTCAGTCTCACGTCAAGACTAACAAGTCCCAGGTCCTAAACGGTGACTTTCAAGTCCTCAACAAGTCATTGGGCGATTTATCAAATTCAGTGCCATTTTAAAACGTTAACAACGGAGTAATAATTAATGTACCAAATCATGAATGCTTTATAAAATTTGTATTCATCAGGGATGGATTCAAAGTGGATCTGTAGTGATGGAACTGAAGAGCTGGTTGGCTGCACACTTTTGAAAAGCATTCTATCTTTGGGCTCGGAGAAGGTGTCGAGTCTTCCAAGTCAAAAGGCTCAATTCCAAGTCAAGTCACGAGTCACTGGTGTTTGAGTTGCAAGTCTTTTTTAAAAAATTTAGTCAAGTCTAAATTCATCAGATTTGTGACATAAGTCTCACTTGAGTCCTAGTGATGTCATGTGAGTCTTACTTGAGTCCCAGTGATGTGACTTGAGTCTCACTTGAGTCCCAGTGATGTAATGTGAGTCTTACTTGAGTCCCAGTGATGTGACTTGAGTCTCACTTGTGAGTCCTAGTGATGTAATGTGAGTCTCACTTGAGTCCCAGTGATGTGACTTGAGTTCACACCTCTGGATAATCATCACCCATCTATCCCAGATGTGTTGCCACTAACATACATTAAGTGTAAATTGACCCCCCCCCATCAGTCACGTGTAATGTGTTGAAAATGACACATTCTTTTTAGAAAAAGGAGCGGTTATGGCCCCCCCACAAACACACATACCCATTCAACCACCCGCCCGGGCGTTTACTGCTGAAGGGGGTTATAAGGCACCCGGGGCTCGTCTTGTGTGACGAACACGCGTACTTTGGCCAAGTATGAGCTGAGCGTGCCATAGCGGCGGAGCCTCAGCTCCACGGCCAGCTCAAAGTCCTGCGGCCCATCGATGAGCCGCGCCACCGACATCACCCCGCCGGTGGGCACCCGCTCCGTCCGGAAGAAGCCGCCCTCGTTGCCGGAGACGATGGCGATCTGGATGTCGTCACCCGGCACGGTGTGGGAGGGGCCCATGCGGAAGACGTTGGTGTAGATGGGGATGTTGGCGGGGAAGGTGAGGTGGTAGTAGGTTATTCTCAGCGGCATGGCCAGGCACTCGCTAGACTCATTGCAAAGCAAGCGTTCACATCGGCTGCGGAGAGAGGAAGACGGGGGTGGTGGTGGTGGGTGGGGGGAGGCAAGACAGAACAAAACAAGCACATAGACAGACAGAGAGAAAAAAAGAGAGAGAGAAGTGGGGTAAGTTTCATTTGCCGTGCATCTCATGCAGTGGGAGAAGAGTCGGCCTCGGTTGCCTTGTTGTTGTCAAGTGTTTTAGGACAAGCATCTGTCACGGCACCCTCTACGGGTTTCATGCAAGAACTGTTTTCACTGGAGCCTTCTAGAGGGATCAAACAGCCTCGACTGAGCTTCGGGGGAAAAAAAAAGAAAAAGAAAACGGATCTGTATACATGTCACTACCAGGCCGCCTGCATTCTAACATAACAGCATGCTAGTGTTGCATCATTCCTGCCGGGAGCACGTCGGACATGCAGAGTTCTGCTACTTCAATATTAAAACGTTACGGCTCAAAAGGCCCGATATCCTTCACTGACCTCCTACGAGCAACTCTTTTCCGTTTTGGATTTTTGGATTTCCCCCGCTTTTTTTACCCCACTCTTCCGAGCCGTCTCTGCTCCACCCCCTCTGCCGACCCGGGGAGGGCTGCGGACTACCACATGCCTCCTCCCATACATGTGGAGTCGCCAGCCGGCAGCCGCTTCTTTTCACCTGACAGTGAGGAGTTTCACCAGGGGGACGTAGCGCGTGGGAGGATCACGCTATTCCGCCCAGTTCCCCCTCCCCCTCTGAACAGGCGCCCCGACCGACCAGAGGAGGCGCTAGTGCAGCAACCAGGACACAGACCCACATCCGGTTTCCCACCTGCAGACACGGCCAATTGTGTCTGCAGGGACGTCCGACCGAGCCGGGGTTAACACAGGGATTCTATTCGGCGATCCCGTGTTGGTAGGCAACGGAATAGATCGCCACGCTACCCGGATGCCCCGTATGAGCAACTTGTTATTGTAACATAACCATTATATCTTAGCAGAGGACCACTCAGTGCTTCATATGCATGTGTGTGTGTGTGTGTGTGTGTGTGTGTGTGTGTGTGTGTGTGTGTGTTGTATTTTGCTCTAACAACTCCCACCCTGTGGGCAACTTTTTCAGACGTGCATGTGCACCCCTGTCTAGTCCCCCATCTCAGCCACGTGTCCACGGCCCCAGATACTTACGTCTCTCCGACTCGCCGGTAGTTGGCCGGACATTCAAAGGACAGGCACCGGAAACCGCCCTGCACGTTGAAGCAGCTCTGACTCTCGGTGCACGTGTGTGTTCCTGTCACACACTCGTCAATATCTAGCCGTAAAAAACGTTAAAGAAAAAAAAAAAGAAAAAAGGGCAACGTTTGGTCACAAAATGTTCGTGTCACTTACTTCAGTAATCAATCTAATGATTCAGCATTTAGATTAAACTGCATGAATTACAACAGGCTAATATACACTCTATGTACAAATGTATTGGGACACCTGGCCATTACACCTGCAGGAGCTTTTATGACGTCCCATTCTAACTCCATAGGCATTCATATGGAGTTGGTCCCCCCTTTGCAGCTGTAACAGCTTCCACTCTTCTGGGAAGGCTTTCCACAAGATTTTGGAGCATCTGTGGGAATTTTTGCCCATTCATCCAGAAGAGCATTTGTCAGGTCAGGCACTGATGTTGGACAAGAAGACCTGGCTCGCAATCTCTGTTCTACTTCATCCCAAAGGTGTTCGATGGGGTTGAGGTCAGAGCTCTGTGTGGGCCAGTCAAGTTCTTCCACACCAAACTCACCCAACCATGTCTTAATGGACCTTGCTTTGTGCACTGGGGCACAGTCATGCTGGAACAGAAAAGGGCCCTCCCCAAACTGTTTCCACAAAGTTGGAAGCATAGAATTGTCCAAAATGTCTTGGTATGCTAAAGCATTAAGATTTCCCTTCACTGGAACTAAGGGGCCTAGCCCAACACCTGAAAAACAACCCCATACCATTATCCCTCCTCCACCAAACTTTACAGTTGGCACAATGCAGTCAGGCAGGTAACGTTCTCCTGGCGTCCGCCAAACCCAGACTCGTCCATCAGACTGCCAGACAGAGAAGCGTGATTCGTCACTCCACAGAACACGTTTCCACTGCTCCAGAGTCCAGTGGCAGTGTGCTTTACACCACTCCATCCCACGCTTGGCATTGTGCTTGGTGATGTAAGGCTTGCATGCAGCTGCTTGGCCATGGAAGCCCACTCCATGAAGCTCCTGGAGCACAGTTTTTGTGCTGATGTTAATGCCAGAGGAAGTTTGGAACTCTGCAGTTATTGAGTCAACAGAGCGTTGGCGACTTTTACGCACTATGCACCTCAGCACTCGGTGACCCCGCTGTGTGACTTTATGTGGTCTGTCACGTCGTGGCTGAGTTGCTGTTGTTCCTAAACGCTTCCACTTTTCAATAAAACCACTTACAGTTGACTGTGGAATAGCTAGCAGGGAAGACATTTCACCAACTGACTTATTGCAAAGGTGGCATCCTATGACAGCACCACGCTTGAATCCACTGAGCTCTTCAGAACGACCCATTCTTTCACACGTTTGTAAATGCAGCCTGCATGGCTAGCTGCTGGATTTTATACACCTGTGGCAATGGGTCTGAATGAAACACCTGAATTCAATGGTTAAGAGGTGTGTCCCAATACTTCTGTACACATAGTGTAAGTTAAGGATGGATAGATAGACAGATAGACAGATGGATAGATAGATAGATAGATAGATAGATAGATAGATAGATAGATAGATAGATAGATAGATAGATAGATAGATAGATAGATAGATAGATAGATAGATAGATAGACAGATAGATAGATAGATACAGATTTCAAAGCTATAGATGAATCCGTCTTCAAAAATGATGTTTTTAGTAAAGTATTGCTTCTTAGAATACTAATTTCACTGTTCATGTAAGGAAAGCCAGCCGTTTCAAATATTTGGACACAGCTGGTGTCACCCCCCACCCCTTTTCTCCTCAATTACCTCACTCTTCCGAGCTGTCCCGGTCGCTGCTCCAGCCCCTCTGCCGATCCAGGAGGGCTGCAGACTACCACATGCCTCCTCCCATACATGTGGAGTCGCCAGCCGGCAGCCGCTTCTTTTCACCTGACAGTGAGGAGTTTCACCAGGGGGACGTAGCACGTGAGAGGATCACGCTATTCCCCCCAGTCCCCCCCCCCAACAGGCACCCTGATCGACCAGAGGAGGCGCTAGTGCAGCGACCAGGACACATACCCACATCCGGCTTCCCACCCGCAGACACGGCCAATTGTGTCTGTAGGGACGCCCGACCAAGCCGGAGGTAACAAAGGGATTCGAACCGGCGACCCCCGTGTTGGTAGGCAATGGAATAGACCGCCACACTACCCGGATGCGTCACATTTTTCAGATTAGAAGTTATCCCCAGTCTGACCAGTCTAAACACCGCACAGATACTCGAGCTTAAATTCATAGGGGACCTTTGGCCCCTGGGGGACCGGTGGGGAAAACCTCCTGGACTTCTTACCTTGGCAGCTGCGTCCGTTGGGGGCAAGGGTATAACCGATGATGGGGCAGGTACAGTGGAAGCTGCCGGGGGTGTTATGACAGCGATAGGAGCAAATATGGCCTCCAGTGGGCAGGGCACATTCATCGATGTCTGGGAAGGTCAAAGGTCAAATTCAGAAGCTGGCATTTAAGAAACAAAAGCACTCAAACAGGTAATAACAATTAAAGCTAGAATGATTAAGCCTATCGCCTCCGGGTATTTCGCAGTACACCGCAGTTTGAAGTCTGGTGTGTTGGGCGACACTCCCGCGTTGGCACACCGGAAGTGATGCGTTTTACATCACCCAGCGATGCCTCCTCTGCCGGAGCGGACCTCCCGTGTGACGAAAGCCTTCGCATGCCTCTGATTGGCTTATCGTCAGGGCTTCCTGCCCAGCAAGCTTCTGGGCTTGGAAGCTTTGGCAGAAAAACCTGAGGAGCATCCAAGAAAAGTTCCTGAAGTTCCAGAGTAAAAAGAAACTCGGTGTTCGGAGGAAAGATTAAATTTAAAAACAAAAGAGAAAAGGTAGCGAGGCCAAACATGGATAACCACTGATACAGCTTTCTTCACTGGTTCATTTTTGTGTGTGTGTGTGTGTGTGTGTGTGTGTACATGGTGGTGCTGGCCGCGTGGCTCGGATCGGGTCCTGGGCTGTTCCAGTGGTGTCCGGACACTGCTTGGCATCCTCCTCATCATATTCTTCATATATCTTATCATTCCATTACAATTGTGTTATCCTCTTTCAGTGTTGTATTGTGTAAATTGTGTAAACACAACATCATGTCACATTGTCCATCTTGGGAGAGAGATCCTCCTCTGCTGCTCTCCCTGAGCTTCCTTCCTGTTGTTCCTCCCTGTTAAAGGGGTTTTAGGGAGTTGTTCCTTATCTGACGAGAGGGTCTAAGGACAGGATGTTGTGTTGCTGTAAAGCCCCTTGAGGCAAATTTGTAATTCATGATAATGGGCTATTACTACTACTACTACTTCCGGCTGCTCCCGTTAGGGGGCGCCACAGTGGATCATCCGTTTCCATCTCTTCCTGTCCTCTGCATCTTCCTCTGTCACACCAGCCACCTGCATGTCCTCCCTGACCACCTCCATAAACCTCCTCTTTGGCCTTCCTCTTCTCCTCTTCCCTGGCAGCTCCATATTCAGCATCCTTCTCCCAATATACCCAGCTTCTCTCCTCCACACATGTCCAAACCATCTCCATCTTGTCTCTCTTGCTTTGCCTCCAAACCGTCCAACCTGAGCTGATTTATTTATGATATTGATATTTATGATATTTATGATATTGGGCTGTACAACTATAACTGACTTGACTCGAGAGCGCTGAAAGAGGAGAGGTCATGACTCTCACTGCCAGAAAGGGGAACAAAACTTCCACACTGCAGGTGTAATACACTAACTTTTCGACATATGGGATTGTGACGTGGCCACCGTTATGCACGGTAGTATCTACTTCCCTCAGGTTTAGGCTAACCCTGTAGCACACTACAGCTGTGCTTTGCATCACACAAAAAGCAGCGTAGCATATTAAATGCAAAACTCGCCACAAAACAAACAAAAACTGCTGCACACCTTTCTTGACTACACTAGTACTTGGGTAAGTCAGCTAAATGCAGAATACAGGAATACTTCTTGTCACCTTTAGGTACTCCTACAAATAAGAGTGTAAACTAGAAAGAGAGTCAGTTTAGGGCCAGCGAATAACATAATGGTGTACTTATAAGTCAGTGCGTGTTTAGCCCCGTGTTAGCACACTTTAGTGTGTTTTATTGGGAGGTTCTGCCTCCATCCAACTCCATCCAATTATTCTTTCATTAACTAGTTCTGCTGCATGTTATTCCTCTGCATTTATAGCTCTTAATTTATTTTTTATTATTCAGTGTCTTTTTAGTCCTTGTGCAAAGCAGTTCGAATTACCTTTGTGTATGAAATGTGCTGTACAAATACACTTGCCTTGCCTTATACTTCTGTATATATATATATATATATATATATATATATATATATATATATATATGTATATATATATATATATATATACACTTGCCTTGCCTTATACGTCAATATATATATACTTGCCTTGCCTTATACTTCAATATATATATACTTGCCTTTCCTTATACTTCAAAATATATACTCATATATACTTGTCTTATACTCAGTATATATATATATATATATATATATGTGTGTGTGTGTGTGTGTGTGTATATATATGTATATATATGTATATATGTGTATATATGTGTGTGTATATATATGTGTGTGTATATATGTGTGTGTGTATATATATATGTATATATATATATATATGTGTGTGTATGTGTGTGTATGTATATATATATATATATATATATATATACTTGCCTTTCCTTATACTTCAATATATATACATATATATACTTGCCTTGCCCTATACTCAGTGTATATATATATATATATATATATATATATATATATATATATATATATATCCCCACCCTTTTCTCCCCAATTGTATCCGGCCAATTACCCCACTCTTCCGAGGCATCCCGGTCTCTGCTCCACCCCCTCTGCCGATCCGGGGAGGGCTGCAGACTACCACATGCCTCCTCCCATACATGTGGAGTCACCAGCCGCTTCTTTTCACCTGACAGTGAGGAGTTTCACCAGGGGGACGTAGCATGTGGGAGGATCACGCTATTCCCCCCCGGTTCCCTCTCCCTCCCGAACAAGCGCCCCGACTGACCAGAGGAGGCGCTAGTGCAGAAACCAGGACACATACCCACATCCGGCTTCCCACTCGCAGACACGGCCAATTGTGTCTGTAGGGACGCCCCACCAAGCCGGAGGTAACACAGAGATTCGAACCGGCGATCCCCATGTTGGTAGGGAACGGAATAGACCGCCACGCCACCTGGACGCCCATACTTAAGTATAGTTTTAAAGATATACTTCAGGTATACCCCCTGTTGTTGGTACGGGACACATTAGTGTGAGGTCACGTTACCTTCACAGGTCATGCCATCAATGTCGCTGAGCTGATATCCACGCCGGCAGTAACACTGGTACGAGCCATAGACGTTCGCACACTCCTGACTGCATGGGCTGCTGTCACACTCGTTCAAATCTACACGGATGAACAAGATCACACCCACAACACGATGAACGTCACCGTGAACGACTTCTCACATTACTGTCGTATAACGCATTGTGTTGGCGAAGTTAAAATTCACATTTCTGGGATCAAATGCCTCACCATCACAATTCCTGCCGTCTACGGCCAACTTGAAGCCCATGGTGCAGGAACACTTGTAGGACCCCAGGGTGTTCTCACATTTGTGGGCACATAGGCGGCCGGGGTAGTGCCTGCATTCATCGATATCTGAAATACAATGTCAAGCTATGAAGATGGGATTGTTGTGTTGTATGTTCCAGATGTGTACAATGAATCACGCAACGGCCAAACACTACTGTGTTTTATAAAGTCTCACGGAGGTTTCCGAAAAAAAAAAGAATTTTATTTTAACTGAAAAGTTCCCTAGTATTGACTACTTTTTCCAAGATATTCCGAAAGACAGGGCGTTACTTTTGAAGGGTATCCTTTCCCACACTAAACTATCTTTACATGGATCAAAACCTGTGTTATTATTTTTTCCCTGTTCTTTTGTTGCTGCATTAGGTCTGTTTACTGTTAATTTACCTTACCTGATCTCATCTCATCTCATCTCATCTCATCTCACCTCATCATCAGCCGCTTCTCCGGGGTCAGGTTGCGGTGGCAGCAAGCTAAGTAGGGCACTCCAGACCTCCCTCTCCCCAGCAACACCCTCCAGCTCCTTCTGGGGGATCCCAAGGCGTTCCCAGGCCAGATTGGACATGTAGTCGCTCCAGCAAGTTCTGGGTCTACCCCGGGATCTCCTCCCAGTTGGACGTGCCCAGAAAACCTCCAAAGGAAGGCGCCCAGGAGGCATCCTAATCAGATGCCCGAACCACCTCAACTGGCTCCTTTCGACGCGAAGGAGCAGCGGCTCTACTCCGAGCTCCCTCCGGATGTCCGAGCTCCTCACCCTATCTCTAAGGCTGAGCCCAGACACCCTACGGAGGAAACTCATTTCAGCCGCTTGTATCCGCGATCTCACCCTTTCGGTCTCTACCCAAAGCTCATGACCATAGGTGAGGGTTGGAACGAAGACTGACTGGTAAATTGAGAGCTTTGCCTTCCAGCTCAGTTCCCTCATCACCACAACGGTCCGGTACAACGTCCGCATTACTGCTGATGCTGCACCAATCCACCTGTCAATCTCCCACTCCATCCTACCCTCACTCGTGAACGAGACCCCGAGATACTTGAACTCCTTCACTTGAGGCAACAAGTCCTCCCCAACCTGGAAGAAGCAATCCACCATTTTCTGGTAGAGAACCATGGCCTCAGACTTGGAGGTGCTGACTCTCATCCCCTCCGAGAATCGCCACCTTAACATGGTGGAGGGGTTTGGGTGTCCCGGTGATCCTGCAAGCTGTGTTGTTGGGTACAATAGCTCCTGGTAGGGTCTCCCAACGCAAATTGGTCCCAGGGGATGGGCCAGACTACGAGCGATTCCCAAGAAATCCAATGACATTACAACAGCAGGGCTACAGAACATCGCCTGAAAAAGGGAAACTGGGGCCCCCTGCTGGTGCAGATGTGGGAAGGGAGCACGCCGGCGAACGTCTGGTGGCCGGGCCTTGGCCCATGGGGCCCGGTCGGACCCAGCCCAAAAAAGCAAGATGGAGCCACCACTCCCTGGAGCCACCACCCGCGGGGATGAGCATTGGGGTAGGGTGCAATGCAGACTGGGTGGCAGGCAAAGGCAGGGACCAGGGCATGCTGACTTCCGGTATTGCAGACTGGTCCTCAGGACGTGGAACCTGATATCATATCTCATCTCTTATCCAACCCCACCTTATCTTTCCCTCCCCTATTCCATACTATCTTACCTCATCTCATTATATCTCGTCACAAGTGGAGAAAAGGACGCTTTTTGACTTGGATTTTGTTGTTTACCAAAATATGTCTTAGGCAAATGAATCTCCAGCTTACCCTCACAGACCCGTTTGATGCTGTTGAAGATGAAGCCGGTTTTACATTCGCAGCGGTAGGAGCCCACCAGGTTGATGCAACCATGACCTGCACAGGCTCCATCCAGTCCTTGACACTCATCAATGTCTGTGGGGGTATGCAGGAAAAAAAGTGACAGTGGCTAAGTTTACTGTGAGCTACTTTTATGGATATTCTCCGAGCTGAGTAGAAATGCCAAAATATATTTAAAAAAAAAGCTCTTATACTGGCTGAAGGTGGAGATTCTGCCTCCGCCTCTGATTTTGATACTCGAGAGATTATGTGAAAATTCCCGTCAATTTTTATTTCCACTTCTTTGAGGCCACCGTTTAGAAGCCATAATCCCGTGCACCACAAGGTTATTAAATCACTTAAAGCCATGTGTGAAATACACCATTCATAGAGGGTGGCCCTCTTTTTGCCATGAGAAATCGTTTCCGACACAATAATGGCAAACTCAAACACCAATAGCATATGTGTCAATTCAAATTTAGATTTCCCCTCACAATTTTTTATTTCATTTTGATACACTTTATTAATCCCTGTAGGGAAATTCTGCTCTGCATTTAACCCACCCTAGCTGTGCAGCTAGGAGCAGTGGGCAGCCACCGTGCAGCGCCCGGGGACCAACTCCAGTTCGTCTTGCCATGCCTTGCTCAGGGGCACCAACAGGAGTATCACCCCTAACATGCATGTCTTTTTGATGGTGGGGGAAACCGGAGCACCCGGAGAAAACCCACCGCAGACACGGGGAGAACATGCAAACTCCACACAGAGGACGACCTGGGATGACCCCCAGGTTGGACAACCCCCAGGGTTTGAACCCAGGACCGTCTTGCTGTGAGGCGACAGCACTAACCACTGGGCCACCGTGCCAGCAACAATATGTTTTGGTATACTGTGGTATTTTTTGCATTTCTGTTTGCTAAAAATAGCTAACATAAACACACTTTGGGTGTCTAGAAAAGTGCTATATAAATGTAGTAATGATGATGATGATGATGATGATTACACTAGATTTGGAGGTTGGAACTGTTTTGAATTTTCAAAAATGTGCTTAAAAAACCTGCGTAATCTTTTTTTGGTTATGACAGAAACACAGCTGGTGTGTTCATTCAATGACACTGTTTGACACCGTGGCTAGTGACTTTGGATGGAAAGGTCTGGACGCACCGACGCAGCGTGTGCCGTCTTCGTTGAGGTGGTATCCCCGCCCGCAGTTGACCGAGTTTCTCTGGCAGGTGAAGGAGCCGACCGTGTTGATGCAGATGTGGCCCGCGTGGCAGGGCGCCATCTGGGTCACGCATTCGTTGATGTCTGGAAAGCGGGTTATGCTCATATGATAGTTATGTTATCATAAAATCAGCAGGACACCACCAATGCAAACTAAATCCCTTCCTTCCAGAAGTTTCCTCTCCCTCCGTGATCTAATTCCGTGGTTGACCTCCCCCACACATTAAAACTTGAGCTATATATATGGTGGAACTTTGGATGGATAATTTAAGTTGGGTCTCGGTGTAAGAAAATAGGAATCCTGTAAATCATATCTTTGTGGTCAGGGAATCATTTTTTAAACAGGGTGATTGTTACTTCAATTTATTTCCAGCCTCGTTCTTTGCTAAAATAAATGTTAACATTGTTTAAATGAAAAGGGGAGGCACAAAGTATAACATGGCCTTTATTTTAAGACTTTGGCAATTTTAGCCCCTTCTAATAGAAGACAGTGAAAATAGACAGGAGAGAGTGGGTAAAGAGAGAGAGAGAGAGAGGGAGAGAGAGAGAGAGAAAGAGATGATGATGAACAGACAGGTTGATAGATAGATAGATAGATAGATAGATAGATAGATAGACAGACAGACAGACAGACAGACAGACAGACAGACAGACAGACAGACAGATAGATAGATAGATAGATAGATAGATAGATAGATAGATAGATAGATGAACAGACAGGAAAATAGAGAGCGAGAGAGAGAGAGAGAGAGAGAGAGAGAGAGAGATAATGATGAACAGACAGGTTGATAGATAGATAGATAGATAGATAGATAGATAGATAGATAGATAGATAGATAGATAGATAGATAGATAGATAGATAGATAGATAGATAGACAGATAGACAGATAGACAGACAGACAGATAGGAAAATAGATAAAGAGAGAGAGAGAGAGAGAGAGAGAGAGATGGATCCAGATTCAAACCCAGGACTGCGTGGGCAGACCAGAGGCCACGTGGTCTGCACTTGGGGAAGCTGTCGTAGCCCAGCATGGCCCAAGAGCATGTGCTGGAGTTGTCTCTGAATGCCATGGCGTGTATGTGTGTACGTGTGTGTGTAGCGCCCACCTATGCAGCTGCCCAGCGCGTCCTGGATGAAGCCGGCACCGCACTTGACCTTGGGACGACAGCGGAACGACCCCTGCGTGTTCTGACACTCGAAGTCCGGGACGCAGTTGTGGGTGCCGCTCTCGCATTCATCAATGTCTGAAAGGGAAACCGAACGGTCGTTTTTCGACGTCAGGGATCTTAAAGGAAAAGAGGATTTTCAGCCTTCTCCCTACGTATGTGGTGTAGGAGTCGCACTCTATGGAACCGCCACAGCTGCGGCTGTACCGTGGCCGTTTTCGGCGGTAAAATGAAGGCTAATATTCCGATTATAACCCGTTTTAAAGCCCAAACTGAATAAAAAATTGTACCAACGATTCAACCTGGCCGCTTCCTGGCTGCGTTCTTTCTGCGCATGCGCGTGCCCTGCTGCGTCACATCCGGCGGCCAGCTGACAACCGTCCGATTGTCGCTCCGCTTCCTTGTTTTTCAACGTTTGATTGATTTTGTGGGTTGCCTGTACTATTTCATCCGATCGTCGACTGTAGTTCGGACTTCGTCGCACTTTAGTCTGCCACTCCGTGGCGCTGGAGGTGACGACGGGTTCGTTTATCCTTCCTCGCTGAGCTTTGCGCCCTATTTCTGGAAACACAGCCTATTGCTGTTTAATCCATTAGCGTGTCCTACTGTTGCTCACCCGTGGCTACCTAAAACTCAGACTAGGCTTTCCTGCCTTTGCTCACGCTCGCCGATTCCCCCCCGCTAGCGGATTCTGCTGCTAGCTAGCGCCGGCTTGTTTTTAGCCAAAGTAGGTAGGTAGTGTAACCGGTTATTTTTCTTGCCCGGTGCGGGATTCGATACGGGGTGTACTGCACCACAAGGCGACATCACTGACCGCTCAGCTAAAGGATCAGACCCGTTAGCTAGCGGCTAACGTGTCTTATTAGTAGTTTACAGTAGCTAGTGCTCCAAGACAGACTTTCGGCGGGTCGTATCTCTCCAAAGACAGTTGTGGTCTGCCACTTGAGAGACTGACATCCTTCTCCCTCGCAAAAGTCGGACTGTATCTGGATCAGACGTTGCCCGGTGAAGACTGCCAGCTGCTCCAGAATGAGATCAGAAACTGTTGAAAGAACTGAACATTATTGGACGCCCGGACAGTAGGAAAATAAGAAATGACGACCTATTCAAACAAGTCCACGAAAAAGGGCGTCACACAGAGCATGCCACGCAGCTGTTCCGATTAAACACGTCAGTGGATGTAAACACCAGACCGTATTAGATCACATCCCATGTACAGTTGAACCGAAATCTTCAACTGCAATGAATTCAGTCAGAATGCAAAAAGTGTGCATGTAACCGTAGCAACGGGTGCAAGTGCTGGGACCCTTTCTGAAGAAGGAGCGTTCCAACTACCGAGAACCAATCGACCTGCAGCAGCGTTTCTTCGTGTGTTTAAGGCTTTGCCTCTGCAACGCGGTAACCCAGGTGGTAAGTTTTCATATTTGCTGATTGTCTGCACAAGTTCAGTGGTATTTCACACGGAAGACTGTGCAGTATTCTGGCTGCTGATAGAGTGTTATCCCTACAACATATCTAGAGAGACATAAAGATGAAAATTGTGATTGTTCCCCTTTAAGTAGTTTGAAAAAAAGATCACCAGGGAATCTGTGTATAGCGTGACTGCCCAGCAGGGAGCGCTGCAGCCGACCGACCTTTGCAGTTGTTGTTGTCGGTGAGCTCATATCCGGTTCCACAGCTGACCTCTCTCTGGCAGCGGAAGGAGCCCTCAGTGTTGATGCAACGCTCGCCCCCCCGACAGTTACTGGCCCCAAGCAAACACTCATTAATGTCTGTAGTTTGGGATGAGAGGAAAAGAAAAGAAGGGGGAGCCCCCCCCCCCCCCAATTTATTCCACCTTTTTTTCTGCTGGCCAGAACATTCCTCTTTTTACATCCTTGACCTTACCTGATGAATCATTCTCATACTGTCTGGTGCATTTATTTTTGAACCTATTCTGGAGAAGTTCCTCCCTGTGTCCCCCCCTCTCAGTATTTTAGATACTTTCTGACACCCTTGCTCCATCTTATTTTCAGCTTACTTCATTTCTTTCCCCTCTCTCTCTTAGCAGACTTCTAACAGCTGGAAAGATGAGGCGGTACAGTTCAGAACAGTTCAGTAGAGTGAAAGTTAGTTCCCACTAAAACCATGGTAAAGAAGATTCTCGTTTCTTACTTTCGTTCACAGCAGTTAAATTTGTTCTTCTGGCCTAAATGACAAAATCTTTACGTCATGTTTTTTAGATTTATTACACTCTAGAGTCTGGGATGGGCTCCAGCATCCTGCAACCCCAATTGGGATAAGCGGCTTGGCTAATGGATGGATGGATGGCCACTCTAGAGTCAGGACAAACAAACAGATTCATTGGTCACTAATACTAAACAATATTATATTGCCAGCCGAATGCACTTAAACATTCATTTGTCCTGACTGAGATCAGTCCAGCAGACGTGTTGCGACACAACCACAGATTTAAGATGAGGTGGCGACTTCGCTCGGCTGTGGCAGAGATGCTTTCCGTTTGTGATACTCGTCTGACTTTCATTCCAGTCTTAATGTAAAGACCCTAAAGCTAGCCACCATTCATTTATTCATCCATCCATCCATCCTCAGAATCACTAAAGCTATTCACCATTAATCCATCCTCAGAATCACTTATTTGCCAATATAAGGATACACAGGATGTTGTCCTTGTCTGCTCTACAACATATAGTGATCCACATTCTAGTCAGAAAGCCCAGGATAGAGCAAGAGCAGTGCAACAACGGTCAATAGATTACAGCAAATGTAATATGATGCAACAGAGAAGCAATATGAACAGCAGTTGTTGGGATAGAATGAGGTGATGGTTAAGGGAAGTGAGGGACCTGAGTGTACTGTTACCGGATGTCATGTGTATTGCACATTGCAATCTTCAGAGTATATACAGTGCATCCGGAAAGTAATCACACCTCTTCACTTTCCCCACATTTTGTTATGTTACAGCCTTATTCCAAAATGGATTAAATTCCTTTTTTTCTCATCAATCTACACACAATACCCCATAATGACAAAGTGAGAAAGGTTTTGTAGAAATTTTTGCAAATTTATTAAAAATAGAAAACTGAAATATTGCATGCACATAAGTATTCACACCCTTTGCTATGACACTCAAAATTCAGCTCAGGTTCATCCTGTTTCACTGATCATCCTCGAGATGTTTCTACATCTTGATTGGAGTCCACCTGTAGTAAATTCAATTGATCGGACATGATTTGGAAAGGCACACACCTGTCTATATAAGGTCCCACTGTTGACAGTGCATGTCAGAGCAGAAACCAAGCCATGAAGTCAAAGGAATTGTCTGTGGACCTCCGAGTCGGGATTGTATCGAGGCACAGATCTGGGGAAGGGTACAAAAAAATTTCTACAGCTTTGAAGGTCCCAAAGAGCACAGTGGTCTCCATCATTCGTAAATGGAAGAAGTTTGGATCCACAAGGACTCTTCCTAGAGCTGGCCGCCCAGCCAAACTGAGCAATCGGGGGAGAAGGGCCTTGGTCAGGGAGGTGACCAAGAACCCGATGGTCACTCTGACAGAGCTCCAGCGTTCCTCTGTGGAGATGGGAGAACCTTCCAGAAGGACAACCATCTCTGCAGCACTCCACCAATCAGGCCTTTATGGTAGAGTGGCCAGACGGAAGTCTCTGCTCAGTAAAAGGCACATGACAGCCCGCTTGGAGTTTGCCAGAAAGCACCTAAAGGACTCTCAGACCATGAGAAACAAGATTCTCTGGTCTGATGAAACCAAGATTGATCTCTTTGGCCTGAATGCCAAACGTCACGTCTGGAGGAAACCAGGCACCTCTCATCACCTTGCTAATACCATCCCTACAGTGAAGCATGGTGGTGGCAGCATCATGCTGTGGGGATGTTGTTCAGCGGCAGGAACTGGGAGACTAGTCAGGATCGAGGGAAAGATGAATGGAGCAAAGTACAGAGAGATCCTTGATGAAAACCTGCTCCAGAGCGCTCAGGACCTCAGACTGGGGCGAAGGTTTACCTTTCAACACGACAACGACCCTAAGCACACAGCCAAGACAACGAAGGAGTGGCTTCGGGACAAGTCTGTGAACTTCCTTGAGTGGCCCAGCCAGAGCCCAGACTTCAACCCCATTGAACATCTCTGGAAAGACCTGAAAATAGCTGTGCAGCGACGCTCCCCATATAACCTTACAGAGCTGGAGAGGATCTGCAGAGAAGAATGGGAGAAATACCCCAAATATAGGTGTGCCAAGCTTGCAGCTTCATACCCAAGAAGACTTGAGGCTGTAATCGCTGCCAAGGGTGCCTCAACCAAGTACTGAGTAAAGGGTGTGAATACTTATGTACATGCAATATTTCAGTTTTTTTATTTTTAATAAATTTGCAAAAATTTCTACAAAACCTTTTTTTCGCTTTGTCATTATGGGGTATTGTGTGTAGATTGAAGAGAAAAAAAAGGAATTTAATCCATTTTGGAATAAGGCTGTAACATAACACAATGTGGGGAAAGTGAAGGGGTGTGAATACTTTCCAGATGCACTGTATGTAGGAGGTTTTGCTGCTAATAGTCTTCCATTACTTGTCAGAGTGGAGTTGCCATCATCAATCATTTGATACACAGATATAAGGATACATAGGACTTTGTCTTGGTTATCTGTACTACCGTCCATCCATTATCCTAACCACTTATCCTGCTCTCAGGGTCATGGGATGCTGGAGCGTATCCCAGCAGTCATTGGGCAGCAGGCGGGGAGACACCCTGGACAGGCCGCCAGGCCATCACAGGGCCGCCGCCACACACACACATTCACACCTAGGGACAATTTAGTACGGCCAATTCACCTGACCTACATGTCTTTGGACTGTGGGAGGAAACCGGAGCACCCGGAGGAAACCCATGCAGACACGGGGAGAACATGCCAACGCCACACAGAGGACAACCCAGGACGACCCCCAAGGTTGGACTACCCCAGGGCTCGAACCCAGGACCTTCTTGTTTTGAGGCGACCGCGCTAACCACTGCGCCACCCTGCCGCCCCATACTAACATCCATCCATCTTAAAAGAATGTTTTTGTGGTGTCCATAAGACTGGCAGAGCAAGCACTGCTCACTCCCCCCAACATCCAGAGGTAATCCAGGACCATCTGGGATTTATAATCCCTTCAGCGTGTCCCGAATCTGCCCCGAGATCTCCTCCACAGGCAGATCGTGCAAGGGTGGCGGCGGTGGGGGCAAACATCAGCCGACTGATTCTTAAACTAACAAACCTCAAGTTGGCAAGTTGAAGGGTTTTATTAAGGCCACTCACCTTCACAGTTTTTCCCATCTGGTTTGAGTTTGTAGCCTTTGAAACAGGCACAGGTGCCGTTGCCCACGCACTGGTGAGCGCAGTTCCCGTTCCCTGTTAAACAAAGTGTTAATGTGTTGAAGCGAAACCGTACATTTGAAATGCAATTACACTTTGTTTTTGGGGTAACATCATACAGCACCTTTGCACTGGTCGTTGGGCGAGGCGTCCTCTCCGCCGTCGTTGGTTTCGTTTCCCTTGTCTGTGGCTGGAGGAGAAAAAGAACCGCTGGCCTGTTCACATGACAGATGTTTCACATTACGTGTCGACCGCCTGACATCTCCCAAAACGTCCCATTAGCAGTGAAACCCGTTTTATATGAGCGCCCCAACTGGATATCGGGTTTGTCAAACACACGACGGGCTCCCGGGTCAAACCACTTGCAGAACATCTTGTTGCTGAGGTGATTAGCAGAGCCCCCACATCACACGGTCATGTTCCAACGAACACGTGCGACCTCGATGAGGACGCGGATTCCCTACTGGCTGATACTGACCTCTGACCTCCATGTGGAGGAGGCCAAGTTACCCCCCCCCCCCACCCTCCCGGAGTGATGCTAAAAAAAAGCACTGACCATATGTATCCAGCAGGGGGCAGTGTTGGTGTATTGTTCAGTATGCCTGTAACGAGGGTCTCGTTCCGAAACGTACAAAAATAAACATGTCAGTCATTTTTAGGCCTTATTGCAGCTCTACCAGTCTGTCCTCCACGTCTAAAGGCCACCATACACTTATCGTCTGATACTCTGTCCTTGTGCTGCCCGGCTGAAGAGCAAATTGTGAGTTTGTGGTAACAGTATTGTAGGGGTACAAGATAAAATGGTGACGTTGCTTTTCAGGGTTGAGCCCGGCGAGCGTGTCTTACCCACGGTCGGGGAGGTTTGTTTGTCCGGGGCTCCGTCCACGCAGCAGGCGCGGGACACCAGGCCGCACTGGTACCCCACCGAGAGGCTGTGGTCACAGGGGAGACCTTTCTCCTGGGCGGCCTTCCCCAGCAGACAGCAGTCACAGCAGGTCTACACACACACACACACACACACACACACACAGACAGGACAGGACAGGACAGGACAGGACAGGACAGGACAGGACACAGCTGTACTGAACTGAACTTGGCAGAATAAATAAAACCTTTTTGTCCACAAGGAGGGAAATTCCTTTTGGCTCCAGCTGAAACATGAAACTGACAGAACAAGCCTGACACATCAGAACATCGCACGAACGGAAAGCACACACATGTATATATCTATATATATCTATATATATATATATCTATATATATATATATATCTATATATATATATATATCTATATATATACACAGAAACAGCTGGACATAATGAAAAGATCGGACACACACACACTCGCACACACGTGGAAAATGAGGACAGCAAAACACACAATTCAACCCCATGTGAGGTTGAGACACAGCGGTGCTGGTGTCTCCTTGGAGAACTGTTGTCTCGGTGGAGAACTGCAGGTGGGTGGAGAACTGTGTCTGGGTGGAGAACTTTGTCTGGGTGGATAACTGCAGGTGGGTGGAGAACTGTGTCTGGGTGGAGAACTGTGTCTGGGTGGGGAACTGCAGGTGGGTGGAGAACTATCTGGGTGGGGAACTGCAGGTGGGTGGAGAAGTGTGTCTGGGTGGAGAACTCTATCTGGGTGGGGAACTGCAGGTGGGTGGAGAACTGCAGGTGGGTGGAGAACTGCAGGTGGGTGGAGAACTGTATCTGGGTGGAGAACTGTGTCTGCATGGAGAAGTGTGTCTGGGTGGAGAGGTTTAAGGCAGACAGGTGAGACGTCTGTCTGTCATTCGGTAGTTTAGAGAGGAAAAGTGGGAAGCAGTTTGGGAAGACAGACAGGTGAGTTCCAGACAAGCAGGCGGACAGAAGAGGGTGAGAGACAGACAGACAGATATGAAATCAGATTGATCAGACAGATATGAAATCAGATTAATCAGACAGATATCCAGGCCTCAGGTAGACTGACAGACAGGAAGTCAAATTTAGGGAAAGAGAGACAGGCTGGCTTTCAATCAGACAGCTAGTCAGATACAGAACAAGATTAGACAGGCAGACAGACACATGTAGAGACAGACACATGAGAGACAGACAGAAAGGCTGTCTCTACGTACGGTTATACAGACAGACAGACAGACAGACAGACAGAAAGGCTGTCTCTACGTACGGTTATACAGACAGACAGACAGGCAGACAGACACATGTAGAGACAGACAGAAAGGCTGTCTCTACGTACGGTTATACAGACAGACAGACAGACAGACAGACAGACAGACAGACAGACAGACAGACAGACAGACAGACAGAAAGGCTGTCTCTACGTACGGTTATACAGACAGACAGACAGGCAGACAGACACATGTAGAGACAGACACATGAGAGACAGACAGAAAGGCTGTCTCTACGTACGGTTATACAGACAGACAGACAGGCAGACAGACACATGTAGAGACAGACAGAAAGGCTGTCTCTACGTACGGTTATACAGACAGACAGACAGACAGACAGACAGACAGACAGAAAGCCGCCTGACAGATGTAAAGACAGACAGTCATGAAGACAGACAGACAGGCAGACAGACATTTAAACACGCACTTCTGCAGACATGCATGGAAGACAGACGGGTGGAAAGGGGATGACATCATGTCCCTCCAGCAGAAGCATGGACGATCAATCATCATCTTTTTATCAGGCTGGGGATGACGGGGGGGGGCAGTGTGTGAGGGATGGGCGCGTGCGTGCATGTGTGTGTGTGCGTGTGTGTGTGTGCATGTGTGTGCATGTGTGTGTGTGTGTGTGTGCGTGTGTGTTTGAATACTTCTGTGTGTAGCCAGACATAATTTTTGCGTGTGCCTGTTTGGTTGTATATGTGTGTGTGCATGTGCGTGTGTACGTGTGTGCATGTGTGTGTCTGTGTGTGTGTGTGTGTACATGCATGTGTGTGTGTTTGAATACTTCTGTGTGTAGCCAGACATAATTTTTGCGTGTGCCTGTTTGGTTGTATATGTGTGTGTGTGTGTATGTGTGCGTGCTTTAATACTTCTGTGCATGCTTCCTGTGCATAATTTTTGTGTGTTCCTGTTTGGTTGGGTGTGTACATCTCTGGATGCGTGTGTGTGTGCGTGTGCGTGTGTGTGTGTGTGTGTGTGTGTGTGCGCGCTGTGTCCTTGAGGATGTTCTGGAGGCTTTGTGGGATTCCAACATGCAACGGACGCTAAACACCTGGAGGGACCAACAGCCGGAAACCCTGATGGGAATATGGCGGCGCCCGAGGCGGGTGGTGCCCGAGGCGGGCGGCGCCCGAGGCGGGCGGCGGCACAGGCATGGCGTAGAAACGGTCAGTGACTTAACTTCAGTTCTTCGACGTGTAGATATTTCGTTGTGTGGTTGTTTTGATGTTGCGCCGTTTCCTGCTCGGCTCACAGTTGCGATTTCCAGAACTGTGGCGGCCTTGATGTGATGTTCTGCCCAGCGCTTCCGGTGAGGGACGATGGCGGCGGCCTCCCCCCGGTACCGTCCATGCAGGGTCTTTGTCCACGTCTGCGTCTAAGTTTGTCCTTGTGTGATGGCTGGGAGAGCTGTGTGTGTGTGTGTGTGTGTGTGTGTGTGTGTGTGTGTGTGTGTGTGTGTAGTGTGTAAGGTACATTATATTTGTCATGCCTGCACCACCCTGTCCATCCAACCCCCGTCCCCGTCCCCTGTTTCTTATTTCCATTTCAAGGAGTTGGTAACCCTGTCTGCAGCCGTCCCCGGATCGGCAGAGAGGGTGGAGCAGCGACCGGGACGGCTCGGAAGAGTGGGGTCATTGGCCGGATGCAACTGGGGGAAAAAAGAGGGGACCCCCCCCCCCCAAAAAAAAGTAAATCTTGCAGGCATCACGAAAAATACGCCATTGTCAATAGGCACGCGCCAACAGACAGGAAGCTGGTATGACCGCTGCAGTAGAAACAGGAAGTCAGTGCGCCGCAGTTATGCACGGACGCCATTACCACAGAAACACTTCAGGAACACTCGGTGTACTGTACTAAATACTAGTATTTGTGTGATAATCCCACAACAAACAGCGGAGGAATTACTGGAATGTTTTATCGCTGGCTGCAGTGCGTCTAGTGTGTGTCTAGTGTGTGTGTAGTGTGTGTCTAGTGTGTGTCTAATGTGTGTCTAGTGTGTGTCTAGTGTGTGTCTAGTGTGTGTCTAGTGTGTGTCTAGTGTGCGTCTAGTGTGTGTCTAGTGTGTGTCTAGTGTGTGTCTAGTGTGCGTCTAATGGGAGACGGCAGGACATGAAGGAAACTCGAGCATAATAAATACGGCAGTTTTTATGGTCCGGCTATCGGCAAGTCAAGTGGGGTTTACAGCCCAGTGTGTGCATGGGAACAAAGCAGGCGAAACATGTAATTAAAGGATGGGGGGCCACAAGTGACGTCATGTCCGTCATCGTTTCCAGCACGCTCCGCTCTGGGCTGCTCACACTTGATAAGGGCTGAAGCTGAAATGGGGGGTTTTTGGGATGAAATGAGGATTACCAGCTCCCCCCCCCCCCCTCTCTCTCTCTCCCCCCCCCCTTTATTTAAACCACCCAGTTGATGAAATGTAAAAATAAAAAAGTCCTTTGTCTTCCTCAGTAAAACCGCCGAGGCCCGCTGAAGAGACTCGGGATCAAGCCCG
The DNA here is from genome assembly GCF_029633865.1 of Lampris incognitus. Lineage (NCBI taxonomy): Eukaryota > Metazoa > Chordata > Actinopteri > Lampriformes > Lampridae > Lampris > Lampris incognitus. The sequence continues at coordinate 5,202,627 of NC_079216.1, read as the reverse complement.
CTGAAGAGACTCGGGATCAAGCCCGCTGAAGGGACTCGGGATCAGGCCCGCTGAAGAGACTCGGGATCAGGCTCGCTGAAGAGACTCGGGATCAGGCCCGCTGAAGAGACTCGGGATCAGGCTCGCTGAAGAGACTCGGGATCAGGCCCGCTGAAGGGACTCGGGATCAGGCCCGCTGAAGGGACTCGGGATCAGGCTCGCTGAAGAGACTCGGGATCAGGCCCGCTGAAGGGACTCGGGATCAGGCCCGCTGAAGGGACTCGGGATCAGGCCCGCTGATGAGACTCGGGATCAGGCCCGCTGAAGAGACTTGGGATCAGGCCCGCTGAAGAGACTCGGGATCAAGCCCGCTGAAGGGACTCGGGATCAGGCCCGCTGAAGAGACTCGGGATCAGGCTCGCTGAAGAGACTCGGGATCAGGCCCGCTGAAGAGACTCGGGATCAGGCTCGCTGAAGAGACTCGGGATCAGGCCCGCTGAAGGGACTCGGGATCAGGCCCGCTGAAGGGACTCGGGATCAGGCTCGCTGAAGAGACTCGGGATCAGGCCCGCTGAAGGGACTCGGGATCAGGCCCGCTGAAGGGACTCGGGATCAGGCCCGCTGATGAGACTCGGGATCAGGCCCGCTGAAGGGACTCGGGATCAGGCCCGCTGAAGAGACTCGGGATCAGGCCCGCTGAAGGGACTCGGGATCAGGCCCGCTGATGAGACTCGGGATCAGGCCCGCTGAAGGGACTCGGGATCAGGCCCGCTGAAGAGACTCGGGATCAGGCCCGCTGAAGGGACTCGGGATCAGGCCCGCTGAAGGGACTCGGGATCAGGCCCGCTGAAGGGACTCGGGATCAGGCCCGCTGAAGGGACTCGGGATCAAGCCCGCTGAAGGGACTCGGGATCAAGCCCGCTGAAGAGACTCGGGATCAAGCCCGCTGAAGGGACTCGGGATCAGGCCCGCTGAAGGGACTCGGGATCAGGCCCGCTGAAGGGACTCGGGATCAGGCCCGCTGAAGAGACTCGGGATCAGGCCCGCTGAAGGGACTCGGGATCAGGCCCGCTGAAGGGACTCGGGATCAGGCCCGCTGAAGGGACTCGGGATCAGGCCCGTTGAAGAGACTCGGGATCAGGCCCGCTGAAGAGACTCGGGATCAGGCCCGCTGAAGGGACTCGGGATCAGGTCGAGGCTTGCTCGCTCGCTTGCGCCGCGCCGACGGTGATGTCATCCTCCGCCCGCTCGTCCTCCCTCCAAATGTGTTGCAAGGCGTCTGTCTGCATCACACGCTGGTGTGTGTGTCTGTGTGTGTGTGTGTGTGTGTGTGTGTGTGTGTGTGTGCATGAGAGCTCTTGTGGTGGGTAAAACAGAGCGAGGCTGAGGGAGAATGAAAACAAAAAAAAAAAAAAGGAAAGAGGGAAAAAAGCTTGGAGCCGAGCCTGTGGAAGATTCTGGAATCGGGGCTGAATTTATAATCGAACTGACAGCAACAAGCTCCATTTCTCCCCGGAGTGACACGCTTCTCGTCCTGCTCGCCGTGCAGACAACCGCACACACACACACACGCACAAACACACACACACACACACACACACATGCAGAAACACACATGCAGACACATACACAAACACACACACACGCACAAACACACACACATACACAAACACACACACACACACATGCAGACACATACACAAACACACACACACGCACAAACACACACACACGCACACACACACACACACACACATGCAGAAACACACATGCAGACACATACACAAACACACACACACACACACAAACACAGACACGCAGGCACACATGCATAAACACACACACAAGCACAAACACACATGCAGACACATACACAAACACACACACGCACAAACACATACACGCAGACACACATGCATAAACACACACACAAGCACAAACACACATGCAGACACATACACAAACACACATACACACACATGCACAAACACATACACACACACACATAGACACACATGCACAAACACACACACAAGCACAAACACACATGCAGACACATACACAAACACACACGCATACACGCAGGCACACATGCATAAACACGCACATGCACAAACACACACACACATGCACAAACACACACACAGGCACAAACACACATGCAGACATACACACCCACACACATGCACAAACACATACACGCAGACACACATGCATAAACACACAAACGCAGACACACATGCACAAACACACACAAGCACGAACACACATGCACAAACACACACACGCAGACACACAAGCACAAACACACATGCAGACACATACACACACGCACACACACATGCACAAACACATACATGCAGACACACATGCACAAACACACACACACGCACAAACACATACACGCAGATACACATGCACAAACACACACACACGCACAAACACACACGCAGACATGTGCACAAACATATACACAGACACACATGCATAAACACACACACACATGCACAAACACAAACACACATATGCAGAAACACACACATGCAGAAACACACGCACATATGCACAAACACAGACACACACACATGCACAAACACACACACACGCAGAAACACACACAAACACACACACGCACACACACACAGAGGCATGCACATGCAGCTACCCGACACACACCGTCTCCCTCATGAATCAGTCCTCCACCCCCTCCGCTCGCTGCCTGCCTGCCTGCCTGGTGGAGTGATGGACAGGGACTGAGCAGGGCAGGAGGAATCCATCTCTCCACACGTGCAGTGTGGGAGGATCACAGCCTGTGTGCGTACTGCACATCATTAAATGTGTGTGTGTGTGTGTGTGTTTCAATTAATGCACATAATCAAATGCGTGTGTGTTTGCATGTGAGTGTGTGTATTTCTGAGACGGTCCTCCACCAACAAACGACCCCATAGGTCGTTTGTACAAGCAGCTTATTACCACCTGTGGTTACGTTTTAAAGTCCCAGTGTCCTCAAACGAGGACTTCATAATTAGCAGTGTTGCAGGGTAGAACAAATGACCTATGTGGTCGTAACGTACACACAGAAATGCCCCCCCCCTCCCCCACCACACACACACACACACACACACACACCTTAGTGGTCTTGGTCTCACAGGTGTTGGTGACGAACAGGGGGTCGCAGGCTCCCTGGTCTTTGGCCATGTTGATGCCGTTGGTGCACATGCTGTCCTCCAGCACAGTCACACAGCACTGCTCCTGCACTATCCTGTCAGCACACAGACAGAGAGGAGTCACACAACACTGCTCCTGCACTATCCTGTCAACACACAGACAGAGAGGAGTCACACAACACTGCTCCTGCACTATCCTGTCAGCACACAGACAGAGAGAGGAGTCACACAACACTGCTCCTGCACTATCCTGTCAGCACACAGACAGAGAGAGGAGTCACACAACACTGCTCCTGCACTATCCTGTCAGCACACAGACAGAGAGAGGAGTCACACAACACTGCTCCTGCACTATCCTGTCAGCACACAGACAGAGAGAGGAGTCACACAACACTGCTCCTGCACTATCCTGTCAGCACACAGACAGAGAGAGGAGTCACACAACACTGCTCCTGCACTATCCTGTCAGCACACAGACAGAGAGGAGTCACACAACACTGCTCCTGCACTATCCTGTCAGCACACAGACAGAGAGAGGAGTCACACAACACTGCTCCTGCACTATCCTGTCAACACACAGACAGAGAGAGGAGTCACACAACACTGCTCCTGCACTATCCTGTCAACACACAGACAGAGAGAGGAGTCACACAACACACAACACTGCTCCTGCACTATCCTGTCAGCACACAGACAGAGAGGAGTCACACAACACTGCTCCTGCACTATCCTGTCAACACACAGACAGAGAGAGGAGTCACACAACACTGCTCCTGCACTATCCTGTCAACACACAGACAGAGAGAGGAGTCACACAACACACAACACTGCTCCTGCACTATCCTGTCAACACACAGACAGAGAGAGGAGTCACACAACACACAACACTGCTCCTGCACTATCCTGTCAACACACAGACAGAGAGGAGTCACACAAAACACACAGCACTGCTCCTGCACTATCCTGTCAGCACACAGACAGAGAGAGGAGTCACACAACACTGCTCCTGCACTATCCTGTCAGCACACAGACAGAGAGGAGTCACACAACACTGCTCCTGCACTATCCTGTCAGCACACAGACAGAGAGAGGAGTCACACAGCACTGCTCCTGCACTATCCTGTCAGCACACAGACAGAGAGAGGAGTCACACAACACTGCTCCTGCACTATCCTGTCAGCACACAGACAGAGAGAGGAGTCACACAACACACAACACTGCTCCTGCACTATCCTGTCAGCACACAGACAGAGAGAGGAGTCACACAACACTGCTCCTGCACTATCCTGTCAGCACACAGAGAGAGGAGTCACACAACACTGCTCCTGCACTATCCTGTCAGCACACAGAGAGAGGAGTCACACAACACTGCTCCTGCACTATCCTGTCAGCACACAGACAGAGAGAGGAGTCACACAACACTGCTCCTGCACTATCCTGTCAGCACACAGACAGAGAGGAGTCACACAGCACTGCTCCTGCACTATCCTGTCAACACACAGACAGAGAGAGGAGTCACACAACACTGCTCCTGCACTATCCTGTCAGCACACAGACAGAGAGGAGTCACACAACACTGCTCCTGCACTATCCTGTCAGCACACAGACAGAGAGAGGAGTCACACAACACTGCTCCTGCACTATCCTGTCAGCACACAGACAGAGGAGTCACAGAAAGCACTGCTCCTGCACTATCCTGTCAGCACACAGACAGAGAGAGGAGTCACAAAGCACTGCTCCTGCACTATCCTGTCAGCACACAGACAGAGAGAGGAGTCACAAAGCACTGCTCCTGCACTATCCTGTCAGCACACAGACAGAGAGGAGTCACACAAAACACACAGCACTGCTCCTGCACTATCCTGTCAGCACACAGACAGAGAGGAGTCACACAGCACTGCTCCTGCACTATTCTGTCAGCACACAGACAGAGAGAGGAGTCACACAACACTGCTCCTGCACTATCCTGTCAGCACACAGACAGAGAGAGGAGTCACACAACACTGCTCCTGCACTATCCTGTCAGCACAGAGACAGAGAGAGGAGTCACACAAAACACACAGCACTGCTCCTGCACTATCCTGTCAGCACACAGACAGAGAGGAGTCACACAAAACACACAGCACTGCTCCTGCACTATCCTGTCAGCACACAGACAGAGAGAGGAGTCACACAACACTGCTCCTGCACTATCATGTCAGCACGGAGACAGAAAGAGAGGAGTCACACAAAACACAGAGCACTGCTCCTGCACTATCCTGTCAGCACAGAGACAGAGAGGAGTCACACAGCACTGCTCCTGCACTATCCTGTCAGCACAGAGACAGAGAGGAGTCACACAAAGCACTGCACCTGCACTATCCTGTCAGCACGGAGACAGAAAGAGAGGAGTCACACAAAACACACAGCACTGCTCCTGCACTATCCTGTCAGCACACAGACAGAGAGGAGTCACACAAAACACACAGCACTGCTCCTGCACTATCCTGTCGGCACAGAGACAGAGAGGAGTCACACAAAACACCAATTACTGCTCCTGTACTATCCTGTCAGCACACATACAGAGAGGAGTCACACAAAACACACAGTACTGCTCCTGCACTATCCTGTCGGCACAGAGACAGAGAGGAGTCACACAAAACACCAATTACTACTCCTGCACTATCCTGTCAGCACACAGAGAGGAGTCACACAAAACACACAGCACTGCTCCAACACTATCCTGTCGGCACAGAGACAGAGAGGAGTCACACAAAACACACAGCGCTGCTCCTGCACTATCCTGACAGCACACATACAGAGAGGAGTCACACAAAACACACAGCACTGCTCCTGCACTATCCTGTCACCATGGAGACAGACAGAGGAGTCACACAAAACACACAGCACTGCTCCTGCACTATCCTGTCAGCACAGAGACAGAGAGGAGTCACACAAAACACACAGCACTGCTCCTGCACTATCCTGTCGGCACAGAGACAGAGAGGAGTCACACAAAACACACAGCACTGCTCCTGCACTATCCTGACAGCACACATACAGAGAGGAGTCACACAAAACACACAGCACTGCTCCTGCACTATCCTGTCACCATGGAGACAGACAGAGGAGTCACACAAAACACACAGCACTGCTCCTGCACTATCCTGTCAGCACACAGGCAGAGAGAGAGAGGAGTCACACAAAACACAAAGCACTGCTCCTGCACTATCCTGTCACCATGGAGACAGACAGAGGAGTCACACAAAACACACAGCACTGCTCCTGCACCATCCTGTCAGCACACATACAGAGAGGAGTCACATGAAATGCGGGCAACACTTTCATCCGCAGCATCACCATTGCGCGCCATATTGGAATACTGCCATGCCTTGAAGAAGAGTGATTTTAAAAATCACCCCAGACGTGACCAGCAGGGATATGTGTGTGTGTGTGTGTGTGTGTGTGTGTGTGTGTGTGTGTGTGTGTGACTGAATTGACTTACAGGTAAAACGAGAAGGATTTTCCTAAAAATCAATTCATAGACATACGTCCCTCTCAGTTGTGACCCACTAGACGTCTCTGGAGACCCTCACAGAAAACAATGGCAAAATACAACACAACACAATACAACACAATGACAAAAATAAAAGTGGCTTTCTCTGTCTCGTCTCTTCTCCCTCCTCACACAAATGACTGCATCTCAGGAGACCTGTCCGTGAAACTCCTGATGAGCCCGCATACAGACGGGGGGCTTGAACAGCTGGCCCTCTAATGGGGTCATACCAACCTGGAGCTGAACACGCTCAGAACTGTGGCGATGACAGTGGACTTCAGGAGGAGACCCCCAACACTGCCCCCCGTCACCATACTGGACAGCATGGTGTCTGCGGTGGAAACCTTCAGGTTCCTGGGATCCACAATCTGGCATCTAACACAGGCACCATCATCAAAAAGGCCCAGCAGAGGATGTACCTTCTGCCAGCCCAGGAAGTTCAACCTGCCTCCAGAGCTGCTGATTCAGGTCTGCTCTGCAATAATGCAGTCTGTCCTCTGCACGTCCATCACTGTCTGGTTTGGACCGGCCACCAAACAGGACAGGGACGTACTACAAAAGACAGACAGGACTGCAGAGAAAATCATTGGTGCCCACCTGCCCTCCATTCAGGACTTAATACACCTCCAGAGTCAGGAAACGGGAAGGCACCATCGCTGCAGACCCATCACACCCTGGTCACAACCTGTTCCAGCTCCTCCCCTCTGGTAGGCGCTACAGAGACACCTCCAGAGTCAGGAAACGGGCAGGCAACATCGCTGCAGACCCATCACACCCTGGTCACAACCTGTTCCAACTCCTCCCCTCTGGTAGGCGCTACAGAGCACTGTACCCCAACACAACCAGACACAGGACCAGTTTCTTTCTGCAGGCCGTCCTTGTGATGAATACTTAACATTGTCATAATCGACCTAAGCAGTCTGTATATGCTGTGTATTGTATGTATGCATGCCTATTCTGTCATGTCCACCTACCCCATGTATGTAAGTAGCCTGCTAACATATTTACCCCAGCATCTTCGCACCCTGCACCATGGCACAGCTGTCTAAAGCAGTCCCTTGGACATATTGCTGAAGACTGTTACGCCGTATGTAAGTACGCCGGGAGCCGAAAAACCGCAGTAAAATGCCATGTCTGTGTAAACATACATGGCCAAATAAAGATGATCCTGATTCTGATTCTAACATAGATTGCTAGCAGACTATATGACCTACGGCCGATAAATATATTATCTATTTATTGACTGAGTTTTTTTTTATTTCTACCTTTTTATCTCGTGTTTCTTGCTGTGTCTTTTTGTGTGTTAGGGTAACAATGTGCCAAACCAAATTCCCTGTATGTCTGACCTCACGAATAAAGGACGCTGATCTGGTTCTGCTATTTCACTGGCATGTCAGGCGTGCAGTCTGAATACTGGTCTCTGGTCAGAAATGGGGAGATGCTGTACTGCATGACGTTATCGTGTCGCCCTTTCCTTCCGTTATACTTGAAAATCGAGCTGGATTACAGCGAGTCAGAATTTCATCGTACTGTGTACTTGTACCTGCACAGATGACGCCGTTCCTGAACTAGCTATTAACTATTAAGCAGTGCTCTGTAATAATAAGTGCTCGATACTGATGCCAACTTGCTGAGAGCCATCACCAGGGTTTCCCAACCCGGTCCTCAAGGACCCCCTATCCTGCAGGTTTTCATTGCAACCCTGCATAGGTAGCCCTGCTTGCACTTACTCGACCAATCATCTCGCAGCACTTAATTATGCAAGGTGTGCAACGTCTGACACAATTCATTGCTGATTGGTTGAATAACTACAAACAGGTACCTATTCAGGGTTGCAAAGAAGATATGCAGGGTAGGGGGTCCTGGAGGACTGGGTTGAGAAACACTGCGTTAGACTGTTATCGCTCAATGCTTCTTTATCTTTTATTTATTCATTAATGCTGCAACTGGCCGTGTCTGCGGGTGGGGAGCCGGATGTGGGTGTGTCTCCTGGTCGCTGCACTAGCGCCTCCTCTGGTTGGTTGGGGGGGGGAACTGGAGAGATAGCGTGATCCCCCCACGCGCTACGTCCCCCTGGTGAAACTCCTCCCTGCCAGGTGAAAAGAAGCGGCTGGTGACTCCACATGTATGGGAGGAGGCGTGTGGTGGTCGGCAGAGGGGGTGGAGCAGAGACCGGGGCGGCTCGGAGGAGCGGGGTAGTTGGCCAAAAAATTCGATGGGGATAAAATTAATGGTAAGACAAAAAAAGCGGAGGTGTATTTGCATATATAATTGAAGAGGCTGGGTTGTAATCATGCTGTGTCTTTGGCCATTGAAAACACGGGGCCTCCTCTACTCCGGTCTTTCCCAACACGGGTGCTGCGACCAACCCTTCTACAGCGCCCGACAACGCTGGACCCCCCGATGCAGCTGTTGCTCAGTGTCCCTCCTCGTATTTAGACACCTGTCAGTCAGGCTGGGAGCGACAGCAGCGTCCGGCCCTCAGGTCTGCCTTGCGGTAGCGGGGCGACCCTCCGGTTTCCACGTGAACTAAGGAGTGCAGCTTTAATATGGCCGGGCCGTCCAGGTTCTTCACCCCGACAGGCTCCTGGGGAGGATCTGCTGAAGCCTGCTCCAGGGGGTCCGGTCATAAAAGCTGTTTGATTTTTCTGTCTCATCTTCTCTTTCCTCGCTCTTCTCTTACACGATGGAGAAAAAGTACAGCCACCCCACCACCCCCACCCCACCCCCACCACCACCATCCATCCCCCTTACCGGTTCCAGCAAGCCACTTTATCAACGCTTACGAGAAAACCTCTTTCCACATAAACTAAACTGTAGTGTCGGGACGAGCGCCTCCTCCGCGCAACCTTTTAAGGAAACAGCCGAGATCTTGTTTTTCTTTCGCTTCTCCTCCTCCTCCTCCTCCTCTTCCTCGCCTTCTCCCCCCCCCCCCCCCCGTCTCCACTTTGGTGTCTAAAATAATCCCTCCAATTTCCTGTTATTGCCTCTCTCCATCCCTTTTCTCTGTGGCATCTCACCTCGGAGGTATTTCCTGGGTTTTTTGGAAATAGCCCCCTCATCTCAAACCCCCCCCCACCACCACCACCACCCACCCCCACCCCCACCCTCTTCCTCTCTTTCCCCCGGCGCTATAATTTAGACTAATTCTGGATCACGTCGGTGTTTTGTGTGCAAATGTGTTTGCCATCAAGGAGCGGATCACGTCTGTCGGGAATTGAACCTGCGGCAGGGGCACCTTCTAGTGTTACCGACACAGCTGCTGGTAACCCAGGGCCGTGAAAACACCACTCCCGCGCACGCCAGGCGCAATTATGTGGCGGGAGATTTATGAGGATCAGGTAAAGTAATCTGACATGGAGAGCCCATACAGACCCCAGACCCCCCCCCCCACATCCACCCACCCACACCCCCACCCATCCACCACCCACCACAGATGATCCCAACGGGGTTGGATACAATCCATAACTCTTGATAGACAGACAGACAGATAGATAGATGGATGGATGGACAGGCAGGCAGGCAGGCAGGCAGGCAGGCAGACAGACAGACAGACAGACAGACAGACAGACAGACAGACAGACAGACAGACAGACAGACAGACAGACAGACAGACAGACAGACAGACAGACAGACAGACAGACAGACAGACAGACAGACAGATAGATAGATAGATAGATAGATAGATAGATAGATAGATAGATAGATAGATAGATAGATAGATAGATAGATAGATAGATAGATAGATAGATAGATGGATGGATAGATGGATGGATAGATAGATAGATGGATGTTCAGAAATGTGCAGGTATTTTGCAGGAAGCTCCTTCTGGACAGCGTCCACCATACAACATGTTCACAGCATCGTTAATAGATTGACTGACAGACAGACAAGTAGGTAGGCAGGCAGGTTGGTTGATCGATAGATAGAAAAAGTTAACCCTCCCCCTTTTTCTCCCCAGTATACTTGGCCAATTACCCCACCCTTCCGAGCCGTCCCGGTTGCTGCTCCACCCCCTCTGCCGACCCGGGGAGGGCTGCAGACTACCACATGCCTCCTCCCATACATGTGGAGTCGCCAGCCGCTTCTTTTCACCTGACAGTGAGGAGTTTCACCAGGGGGACGTAGCGCGTGGGAGGATCACACTATTCCCCCTCCCCCCGAGCAGGCGCCCCGACTGACCAGAGGAGGCGCTAGTGCAGCGACCAGGACACATGCCCACATCCGGCTTCCCACCCGCAGACACGGCCAATTATGTCTGTAGGGACGCCCGACCAAGCCGGAGGCGACACGGGGATTCGAACCGGCGATCCCCGTGTTGGTAGGCAACAGAATAGCCCGCTACGCCACCCGGATCCCCCCAGAAAACATGAATGTCCTCTATGCATTTTTCTAAAGCATAGCCACACAATGAGAAGGCAGTACGTCTGTACACATGTATGGGAATAAGAACAGGAATAAGACGAAGGTGTCAGGTGTAGGACACCGAGACCAGACCGCTGCAGCCCGGCGGCCTTACCGGAAGCTTCCTCACCTCTCCGGCCTGGCTTTTCTTGTGATTTCCAAACCAACATACAGTACAGTAGGACAGTATCTGACCATGGCTGCTGTTGTCTTCTGCCAAGGGCAGCCCCCCCCCCCCTCCGAACAGGGTAAGTCAGGGTATCCTACCCCCCCCCCCCGAACAGGGTTAGTCTAATGTAAGGTTGAAGGATGATGTGGGCTACAGCCCTTACTCGACTTTATAATCTGGTCAGGTCTCGGGCTACCAGTCTGACGGGTCCTCCTAACGGGCCTGCTGTACTGACCTCCTGCTGAATGGGAGCAGAAGGCCACTCACTGCTCACCTGCATGTGGTGGACTCGGAGATGAGCGGCAGGGCGGCACAGTCCTCGCTGTTCGTGCCTCGCTTCTGGCCATCCTTACAGCACTCCTCAATGGAGACCTGCTCTCCTCCTGCATGGAGAAAACCAGCGTTAGTGGGTCTGTGTGTGTCATAAGAACATGTAAGATGGCTTGAACACGTTTCACCTGAAACACGGCCTATCTTCAAAGCGTCCTTACTGGCCACAGGAGAAGGGTTTTCCCTGCATCTTTTAGAGATTTCCCCTGCCGCCGCCCGGTGAAACAACCTCTCCCCGCTCATCTCCGCCATCCAGAACTGTGCCGTAAAGGGCCGTGCTGGGTTTAGCCCAGTAAGGCCAAGTTGGGCCCTGATGCATTCCCATCGTATATGGAAGGAGCAGGGCCAGAAGATGGCATTGCTATGGTAACAAGACTGCCAGTCGCCCCGTGTTTCCTGGGCTAGCTTGTTTTTATTATTCCATCCATCCATCCGTCATCTAAACCGCTCATCCTGCTCTCAGGGTGGCGGGGGTGCCGGAGCCTATCCCAGCAGTCACTGGGCGGCAGGCGGGGAGACACCCTGGACAGCTCGCCGGTCCATCACAGAGACCCCCTCCCCCCCCGCACACACACACATTCACACCCAGGGACTATTCAATATGGCCGAGTCACCTGACCTACGTGTCTTTGGACTGTGGGAGGAAACCGGAGGCCCCGCAGGAAACCCATGCAGACACGGGGAGAACATGCAAACTCCACACAGAGGACGCCCCCCAAGGTTGGACTCGAACCCCGGGGCTCGAACCCAGGACCTTCTTGCTGTGAGGCGACCACGCTAACCGCTGTGCCATTTTCTATTTATTCATCTTTAGTATTTTTGTGAACTTTAACCTGAACAGGCTACAAACAGGAAACGAGAGCACGGTGGACAACAGACTTCGTTTAATTTCGCTCTCGATAACAAGGTACAGCGCACAACAAACCCACAAAGAACTCCACCAAATGATCTTATGTTGACATCAGCACTAAGTGACAGTTAAGGGACCAATCATGAAGGAGATGATGTTAAGGACCGCCCCCATGACCCCATTCTAAACGGGCCAGCACCACATGACAAGGGTGCTCCTCATATGAACGCCACCTCACCCAGATGACACCACCATAACCATTCCAGCCTTACCATTATTAACCTTAACCCCACCCCTACCCCCAACCCGGCCCTCACCTTAACCAATACCCTTAACCCTACCAGCCTAACCCTACTCTCACCCTGACCCTCACCTTAACCAATACCCTTAACCCTACCCCCAACCCGGCCCTCACCTTAACCAATACCCTTAACCCTACCAGCCTAACCCTACCCTCACCCTGGCCCTCACCTTAACCAATACCCTTAACCCTACTGGCCTAACCCTACCCTCACCCCGGCCCTCACCTTAACCAATACCCTTAACCCTACTGGCCTAACCCTACCCTCACCCCGGCCCTCACCTTAACCAATACCCTTAACCATACCCTCACCCCGACCCTCACCTTAACCAATACCCTTAACCCTACTGGCCTAACCCTACCCTCACCCTGGCCTTCACCTTAACCAATACCCTTAACCCTACCGGCCTAACCCTACCCTCACCCCGGCCCTCACCTTAACCAATACCCTTAACCCTACCGGCCTAACCCTACCCTCACCCTGGCCCTCACCTTAACCAATACCCTTAACCCTACCGGCCTAACCCTACCCTCACCCTGGCCCTCACCTTAACCAATACCCTTAACCCTACTGGCCTAACCCTACCCTCACCCTGGCCTTCACCTTAACCAATACCCTTAACCCTACCGGCCTAACCCTACCCTCACCCTGGCCCTCACCTTAACCAATACCCTTAACCCTACCTGCCTAACCCTAACCCTAATCCTCACCCTGACCTTACCATGACCATTATCTGAACGTCATGTTACCCCGCCTTATGTGAAATGGCGTACAAATAGGAAGTCCCGGATGACAAGCGGGGAAGAGAAGGACTAAATCCTTCAGACTTGGAATGTGTGCCCGAGTGGGTTGAAGCAATTGAAGAGGACTCGTACCACTGAATTTCACGGCACAGCCCTGTAGTGGAAAAAGGGTATCGTGTATTATTGCCCACCTGCAAGAAGCCAACAGGTTTTACCCACGCAGGGGTCCGCCTCCTCACCTGAACAGGTTTTACCCACGCAGGGGTCCGCCTCCTCACGTGAACAGGTTTTACCCACGCAGGGGTCCGCCTCCCTCCTCATGTGAACAGCAATCAAAGGCTGGGTTGTGAGATCAGGATCCACCACACGGTTTCTTTACCGCCGCTTTGTCCTTCACCAGAAAGCAAATTTACTGATGCACTGTTCAGACACGCTGAGTGAGTCACACTGATTTAATGTGGAAATATAATACAAACACGGGAACAAGAATACAGCAATTGTACTCAAAGGAGACCACTTTAATTCTCTGATGTGCCTCAAAAGACGGAAAACAAAATCCTGAAGCCGTCTGGCACGGGGGAACGTCTGCGAGCGTTTCTTCGACGGTGAATGAATGATGGAGATGTTGTTGCAGAAACAAGAGAGGTTTTGTACTGGAGAGGGACCAGCTCTGCGGTGACTCCGCTGCTGATTCATGTGGACGAGGAGCGTGGAACGCCTCGACTCTGTAAACAATCAGCCGTCGCAATCAAACCGAATACACTCGCTGGCCTGCGGTCTGCCAGAGGGAGGGGGGGATCTGCCAGACGTGAAATGGCTTTGGCAGATTGGCTGCTTGGTCTTTCTCTGCCAAAGGGCCCGAGAGATCAGCGCGCCAAATTAGCATTAGCCAAGACGAGAAAAAAATAGCCCAGTGTGAAAAACGAATAAAACATGCTAACGACTCTTTGAAGAAACGTACATCAGTATCAACAACAACAATTTAAAAACATAACGACGCATCAGTTGTGTGGCCTACTGGGAATCCAGCCAGTGGTTGTGAAATACAAACACATCTGCTGGAGCAAGCTCGTGAACTGGCTTTGGCAAACCGGCTACTTGGATGTTTGCCAAAGAGCCCAAGTGGTCAGCACGCCAAACTAGCCCTAGCCAAAATGAGAAGAATGACTCAGTGTGAAAAATATATATTCCATGGTGACAGCATTGGTGGGTGGGTGGGTGAGGTTGTCGTCTCAATAAAGAAGGTCCCAGGTCACATCGCGCAAGGTGCTAATACGCTAACCGCTCCTTAAGGAACCTGCGCTACTCCTTAAGGGGCTTTAGAAAGTACATTAGTATCGACGATAGCAATAAAAAAAAAAGGAGAAACTCCTCAGTTGTTGAACATAAAATAGAGTTTACTGGGAATCCAGCCAGTGGTTGTGAAATACAAATACATCTGCTGGACTGAGTTTGTCTGATTAGCGAAGCTTGGCAGGAAGCCAAAAGTCTGAGGAGATAGAGAAGTGTCTTGACGTCAGTTTACAGACTCCCCGCTCTCTTCCCCCCGGAGGCAGGGGAACTTTGTTATATCTTTATCAACAAACTAATACTTAGAAAAAAAACTAAGCAGACATATAAGTAGACGTGTATTTCCTTTGCTTTGCAGAGACCAAATCTGAATCCAACAGTCCTTTCTCCTGATACATGTGTTCCAACTTCTGAGGCCTGGGAGCAACGTATGGTAAAGTATAACAGCTGGAACTGATGGGTTCCTGATGCATGCTCAGTATATCCAGGTAAGGAGAGCCCAGAAAGTTGAACCAGTTCATCTGGACACAGCATTTATAGGGAGAAACCTTTCGTCACTCATCTAGGCGACTTCGTCAGTCTCCGAGAAACAGAGACTGACAAAGTCACTTAGATGAGTGACGAAACGTTTCTCCCACTAAACGGCGCATCTGGAATAATTGATTCAACGTTCTCGGATAACAGCGGGAAGTTTTTTTTCTGATTCAGATTCTGGAAGTTTCTGGTTTCCTCCCACAGTCCAAAGACATGTAGGTCAGGTGAATCGGCCGTACTAAATTGTCCCTATATGAATGTGTGGGCCCTGTGATGGCCTGGCGGCCTGTCCAGGGTGTCTCCCCGCCTGCCGCCCAATGACTGCTGGGATAGACTCCAGCATCCCCGTGACCCTGAGAGCCACCGTGCAGCACCCGGGGAGCAACTCCAGTTCATCTTGCCATGCCTTGCTCAGGGGCACAGACAGGAGTACTAACCCTACAGGCTGTCTTCATTCCCCGGTTGTAGCAAAATGTACGAAAAGTAACGCACTAAAATTCGTATGTAACCCACGTAATCGTGGGCCAGGCTGTGATCACGTGACTTAGGCACTGGCCCCAGGGTTAGGGTTACCCTAGCCCTAACCCTGGGGGTGGGGGAGTGGAGGGGGGGAGTGGAAGGAAGCTGTTCTGCACTGCAGAGGATCGCGCAGGCGCTCTGAATCGCTCGTTTCGTGGGACACTCGTAGGGATTATCCATGAAAAGTTGTGCGTAACTCTTCGTACGACATCACACGGACCGCTTCATGAGAATACGCTGAACCCTAACCTGCATGTCTTTTTGGTGGTGGGGGAAACCGGAGCACCTGGGGAAAACCCACCGCAGACACGGGGAGAATGTGCAAACTACAAACAGAGGACGACCTGGGATGACCCCCCAAGGTTGGACAACGCCCGGGTTCGAACCCAAATATGGCCCACATCTGCAGTTATCTTACGGCCCAAATGTGGGCCGTAAGATGGCCTTCATCGACGCCGTTGACTCAGGGTGAGTGTGGCTGCCTCAACTCAGCCACACTTGGGCCACATCTGCCCCACATAGTATGTGCTGTAACCCAAGTCAGGCCCGGTTTATGACATATGGGCCACGTCTGGCCCACACAACACTTGCCAGTGCCGTAACTGAGCCTTAAGTACCAAAAGTGCCCCAGATTAGGCCCAGATGTGTCTGTTATAGTCACTGTGCCACCATGCTGCCCAAATTGATCACTGCATCACCGAATATGTCCAGATACTGTATACCATGTGGGCTCAGGTCAGATCACAATATTCTGAAATTAAATCGGACTCGGGATCTTTGCTTTACAACTTCTGTGTCATACTTTCTCTCTCTCTCTCTCTCTCTCTCCCCCCCTCTCTCCCTCTCTCGTCATCCTCCATTTCCTGTCTGTCTTCATTATTCCAGGTTGCCAAAGCAGGAAAAATATGAAAATCACTTCTCCTGTGTGGGCAGAAACCGAAGCCCGTAATGAGAAGGTGACCCGTGAAGCAACACCAAACCACGATGAAGCCAGAGGACAGGAATGAACATGGATGGAGGATTTTATTTTAATTGTTTAATGTCGTCAGGCCAGACAGCGTTAGCTGACTCACTGCAGTGCGTCTGCTGTGGCAAGACGGGATCTCTGGGAGTCTGGCACGGCCCGAATCCCAATAAACCTCTGAGCAACAGGGTGAAACGAGGGGGCATTTTAACAAGTTTTCACACGAACTTACCGCTAGGACCAACCCCCCCCCCACCCACCCACCCCTCTCTCTCATTTGCAAGTTCTCTCTCTTCCCCCTCCCCTCTCTCTCTCTCTCTCCCCCTCCCCCCTTTTTTTCTCTCCCCAATTGTACTTGGCCAATTACCCCACTCTTCCGAGCCGTCCCAGTCGCTGCTCCACCCCCTCTGCCGATCCGGGGAGGGCTGCAGACTACCGCATGCCTCCTCCCATACATGTGGAGTCGCCAGCCGCTTCTTCTCACCTGACAGTGAGGAGGTTCGTCACGGGGATGTAGCACGTGGGAGGATCACGCTACACCCCCCCCCCAGTTCCCCCTCCCCCCTGAACAGGCGCCCCGACCGACCAGAGGAGGCGCTAGTGCAGCGACCAGGATACACACCCACATCCGGCTTCCCACTCACAGACAGGGCCACTTGTGTCTGTAGGGACGCCCGACTAAACCGGAGGTAACACGGGGATTCGAACCGGCGATCCCCGTGTTGGTGCGGAATAGACCGCTACGCTACCCGGACGCCCTTGGATCTCTTCTGATAACTCCAATAGATCGCCTAGACTAGAGAACCGTCTCTACTGTACCCCGGCGATGCGCCGGTATCCCCTTTTCACTGCCGATATGGATTTGACTCTTTAAGTATCGGCCGATATCGAACCGAGCCAGTCCCTGACTTTTTCAGAAGAGTGCAGCTTGAGACCAATAGGTCGGGGTCGATGGGAAAATGACTGAGCTAGAATCAGTTTTTTCCACCATACAGGCTCCCATATAGGTGCCAAAAAAGGCAGCAAGTCGAGCGGTGACCAGTTACCCCTATGCAGCTTCTGGCATCGGATTTTGGTCTCAGGCGAACTCTCCGATACCGATATTCCCTTTCAGCCGGGTATCGGCCCGATATCTGATACGGGTATTAGCATCGGTGCACCTCCAACGTCTCTCTTATGTGGTTTTATCCCCCGCAGCCTCCCCTCGTTCACATCCACTGTTTGCTGCCGCGGCCTTTTATCGACCCCTACCTACGCAGTGGTGCACTTGCACAACTCCGCAGCGGGATCTGTGCAGTTTTATTTCCTCGATCTGTGCAATGTGATTTATGTTCAGCTCTCGATGTCTCACTTTATTTAAACGTCCCTTCTCTTGCTGTGCAAACGTCACGTGTAACCGAGAACATCTTCTTACCCAGTCACATCCCTTGTATGTGCTCATACTTGGCCAATAAGAACTGGCTAGACTTGAGTTACGGGACCCCATTCTCCCCTCCTCTGATGTGGGCGTGCATTGATTTTTTTATCGTCTTGGGACAAACCATAAGAAAACATCCACGTCCTGTCCCTTTATAGCCCTCCTCTCTTGTTCTTGGGTGTGGGAGGGGGGGATATACGGGGTAATTCATCCATACTTGTTCTGCTCCCGTTTACCTTTTATAATGCAAAAGTGGAGGTATATTGTCTTTCCCTTGTACGCTTTCCACACTGCCTCCCAACGAGGACACTTCGAAAATAACAAGTAGTAAGTCTGACGTGCATGACTGCACCAAATGCTTCTCCATAAGGGGCACCGACGTGCCAAATAGCCCTTTCAGTTAAATACCACCTATGAGACAGATGAAATACCACCCTGCTCCATTACCCCCATGAAGACTGCTCTGTTTCTGTTTTCCCTTCTCTCTTTACTGTTACCGGCAACTGACATGGTCTTGCCAGAGCACCTTGGAAAGCAGCGTAACCGTTTCGAGGAGTCTGGAAAGGCCCCAGAGGAGCTCCTCTACAGATCCTTTCTCTCCAGGGACCGGAGCGTTTTCCAGCTGACGGGAATGAGGGGTGGGGGAGTTGGGGTGGGGAGTGGGGGGGGGGGTCACACGACTCCTTTTTTGGACGTTTCTGGAGATGTCTCCTCGCCGTCTGACTTTGCCTGATATCTTGAGTCTAACCCACTCGGCATGGCGGAGCCGTTGCTTTGCCACTACCGTCTGCCCCCGTCTGCTCAGAAGAAAAGAAAAAAAAAGAAAACCCTAAATTGAAAGAGCAGAAACGCCGGGGACATGGAGCCGGAGTGTGTCCTAAGCGAGCGAGGCCGAGCGCCGGCCCTGCTGCAGCACAGCAGCCTGCCTCGGCTGTCTGTGTGATGCATTGTCCGTCTGCACAGGGCCGATTTCCATCTTGGACGGAGGCGCTGGTGGCGAGGCGAGGGCTGTTGTGTGCTGGCAGAGCAGCACACGGTTTGGTCCCGCGTCTAGACGTCTGCTGTAAACAAGGCTTAATGAGGCTGGCGGGGAAGTCTCAGCCCGCCAGGCAGCACTCATCACTGCCACACACTGCAGTCTGACACACCGACCGCTCAGCATGACCCCACGTATCAATAGCTGCCATGAAGCACTCTCTCTACAGCACTGCTAGCTAGCCGTCACCACGCCATTACCACAGTATCCTGCCACAGGTGCCAACTTAGTGTTGTCT
>NC_079216.1:5163149-5180649 GCF_029633865.1 Lampris incognitus | reverse complement strand
TTTTGCGGCTATGTCCAGACTGTTATTTCACAAAAACGATTCCGATATCTCGGTTTAGGAGAGGCGGCGGGGGGGGGGGGGGACGGGAGGGGGAGGAGGGGGGACGGTCCCCGGCAGCCTGCGCAGTTCTGCAGCTCAGTCACCAACGCGTTTCAGACAAAATGATGAAGCGCGCTGGAATTTGGCTGCGCACGCTTCCATCCTGCACATCTCTCGCACGCTGACGGTAGCGGACACGCATCCATCATGGAAACGTGGACCTGGACGCCAGATAGTCCTCCTCGTTATCTCCTGACCCGGTTTAATGAATTGAAGCGTATTCGGCCGTCTGCGGAAGTGTATATACTCCGTTTGCTAACCGTGTGCATTACTGGTTGCCTCGCACACCGTCAGCCAGACACTCGTAAAGTTTCAGACAGATCATGAGCTAAGTGTGTGCGCGCACGTGCAATGCACGCGTATGCACGTGTGTATGTGCGTGTGCACTCGCGCATGTGCGTGTGCAATGCACGTGTGTGTGCACGCGTGCGCGCGCGCGAAGGGAGAAAAAAATAATTGCCGGTCGACATAATAAACATTTTGTACCAACTAAGGCCTTCTGCAAATACAATCAGTCTGCCGGCTCTGGGCAGGGTGACAGAGAGGGGGTAAATGATGGTCTAATCAGAACCACATGTCTGCACCGCACAAGCCCGTCTCACTGCCATCACTAAGGACCGATACCCAGACAGACGCATGCGGGGAGGCCCGTAACTGCAGTGCACTGCGGTATAAACGACTCGCTGCAGCAGCGCTGCAGCGCCACGAGAGCCCCGCGCTCGGGACGCTCCTTCAGTAATACGCCTTATAACGTTAATGGCCGTCCGCTGCCTCCCCGCACCTTAAACAAACGCAGGAGCCAACAGTCTGGCAGGGGTCTGCAGGGGATGGAGGCAACAGAAACGTCTCTTGTATCACTCAAATCACAGCACAATAAAACGGCCCGGTGCCTCTGCACCACCCTTATCCGTCTTCTTTAATGCTGCCTGCACTTGAAGATACAGGTCCTCCGCCTCCATATAAGGCCCTGAGGACCCCCCCCCCTCATTCCCACACCCCCTAAATTAGGACCAGACTCTGAGCCTGTTCAGCTGGGACATGGCAGACATCTGGAGATTTTTTTTTTTAAGTACTATGTAGTCCAACCAAACCAACCTCACCAACCCCGCCCCCCCCCCAGCTCCGAGCACCCCTACCTACATTTGGGAATTTAACAACAGCAGCCCGAGCCAACCTCCTGGCTCTTAGATGGAGGAAATTAGAGCTGCCCAGGTCACATATAAACAGTGTTAATCTTCTTGGGGAGGGGGTAGTGTTTTGGGGGGGGGTGTGGGGAGGGGTTGGGTGGGGAGGTGGGCCGGGGGGTGGTGGTGGGGGGTACAGTCCTTTTGAAGCCCAGCATAGCTTGTCTTGCCGTGTCTGTGTCACTCGGTGGAGAGCCGCTAACACAGACGTCCCGCGGCTGCCCTCCGCGGCCTCATTGTTCACGGCCGCTTGACACAATTATACGAACCCGTGAAATAAAAAAGGCTCGAACTCGACTCAAACTCCCCTCTTCAGACTTGCAAGCAAGGTCACCCCCTTCTCTTCCAGTCAGAATCCCTCCACGGGCAGATCTCCAGTGCAGGTTTTTTCCCCAGCCGTACAGCAACACGGTGTTTATCAGCTCAACACAAAGTTAAGATTTATTAACCAGAAACAAGATCGTGTGTTTTATTGTACCCTGTAGACAGCTGCAAGATAACACTCATGCAACTATGTTAATTGGTCAAACTGTGCCAGCTCCAGAGATTTAGTTGATCTGCAAAAGCTCAGGAGAAATTAGTAACAACATGGGGCAATGGATAATGGATGCAATGTGTAAGAAAACGTACAAAAACAAACACAAACAAAACAAAAAAAATCGAAGTCATCGCTGACGTCTCTACTGTTGAGTTTTGGACAGTCGAATCATCAAATAAACGATAATCAAAAACTAATGATATGCACAGAACATCGACTTGAACATTTAAACTATAATGGTAGTCTAAACCACTGAGAAGAGAGGCACACAATTACACATGATAATACAACAACCTCACATCTCTGACAGTCCGGGGGTTTTTTTTTTCAGGCTGCTTATTCCGCAGACGACTTCATGGTTTACTGGCCTGAAAGAGGCTTTACCCTGTTGCAAGCTTTATCTTACATAGAAAACTCCACATCGTTATAAAAACAAAAGCTACAGAAGTGTTATCACCTTCATCCATCTTGTGATCAGTGGTGTATATTATATATATATATATATATGTTCCATCAGTTCAAGGTTCTCAGCCCTTGTCAATGAATAGGTATTCATGTCCCAGTAGCACATTTCTCATCAGGTTGCCATGGTTCCCCCAACACCTGATGCGGACCTTGTTAACCTGGGTGACGTCCCAGCTGGTATGACTCTATTCATATTACTCTCACTCATATCTGAGGTAGTTGCCTTGTATAGCATTAGGAGTCTAAGCCACGGACTCTTACTGGAGACTTGTCCCAACCGCGGTTTGAACTCCTGATCTCTGGCGAGAAAGCCGACATTCTTACCTACTGAGCTATCCAGCTGCTACCGTTTAACATAGTTACTGGGGTTACTGGAGTGCTTGGCACTATACACAGCCAACAGGGCACTGATAACCTTCATCAAGAACTCAATGCAGCAGTGGAAAACAACACTAGAGGCCAACTCAAAGACAATCACACAGGCAACCATCAAATGTGGCACATACCAAGGTGATGCACTGTCCCCACTGCTGTTCTGCATAGGCCTGAACCCCCTCAGTCAGATCATTACAAAGAGTGGATATGGATACAGGTTCAGAAGTGGAGTTACCATCAGCCACCTCCTATACATGGATGACATCAAGCTGTATGTCAGGAATGAGCGAGACATTGACTCGCTGATCCCCCTCACCAGGATCTACAGCGATGACATCAGGATGTCATTTGGACTGAACAAGTGCGGTTGAATGGTGGCAAAAAGAGGAAAGGTGGTGAGCACTGAAGGGGTTGAATTACCAGATGGCAGGATAACAGGCATACAGGACAGTTACAAGTACCTGGGTATTCTACAGGCAAATTAAAACCACAAGGAGGCAGCAAGGAGGTCAGCTACAGCCAAATACCTCCAGAGAGTGAGGCAGGTCCCGAGGAGCCAGCTGAATGGGAAAATAAGATCCAAGCCATCAACACATATGCCCTACCAGTCATCAGATACTCAGCTGGAATAAAGAGGCCAAAAGAGGACATAAAGGCCACAGATGTCAGGACACGGAAACTCCTCACAATGCACGGAGGGTTCTACCCAAAGTCCAGCAGTCTGAGACTGGATGATAAGGGAAAAGATGGGGGCCGAGGGTTAGTGAGTGTCAGAGCCAATATCCAGGATGAAACAAGGAACACCCACGAGTACATCAGATAGACAGCCCCCTGGAACAAACTGCTGAGTGGTTACCTCAGGCAGTAGAAGACAGTGATGGGGAGGAAGAATAAGAGGAGGTTTCAGGGAAGACCAAGACCCTCCATGGGATGTACCATCAACAGATAGAAGATATGGCTGATATCGAGAAATCCTACCAGTGGCTAGAAAAGGCTGGACCGGAGGACAGCACAGAGGCTCTGATCATAGCAGCACAAGAACAGGCACTCAGGACCAGATCGATTGAGGCAGCGGTCTACCACACCAGACAAGACCCAAGATGCAGGCTGTGCAAAGATGCCCCTGAGACAGACCAGCACTTAGTAGCAGGGTATAAAATGCTAGCTGGGAAAGCGTACACTGAAAGGCATAACCAAAAGGATCTGTCCTGAATACAGACTGGAAGTCCTCAAGTCCAAACGGGAGACACCGCCAAAGGTGGTTGAGAATGGCAGAGCTAAGATCCTGTGGGACTTCAAGTTCCAGACTGAAAAGCAGGTGCTGGCTAACCAACCAGACATTGTGGTGGTCGACAACCACAGAAGACAGCAGTGATGATCGATGTAGCGATCCTGAGTGACGGCAACATCAGGAAGAAAGAGCGTGAGAAGCTAGAGAAATACCAAGGGCTGAGGGAAGAACTAGATCGGATGTGGGAGGTCAAACCCACAGTTGTCCCAGTGGTAATAGGAGCACTAGGGCCTGTGACCCCCAAACTGGGAGAGTGGCTCCAGTAGATTGCAGGAAAAACATCTGAGGTCTCTGTCCAGAAGAGTGTGGTCCTAGGAACAGCCAAGATACTGCGCAAAACCCTCAAACTCCCATACCTCTGGTAGAGGACTCGAGCTTGAGGAAGACACACACTACCTGAAAAAGGGTGAATGGGAAATTTATATATATATATATATAAATGGAGACGTGTGGTTACACAAGAAACACTTTGGTTCCTTGATTTTAGATTCCATCTAAGCCACCGCAGCTTCCCTCAATCACAATCTGTTCTGTATTTTTACAGCCGATTCAAGATGTTAGTTAGAAGAAACAAAAAACTAATCAACTTCGGCTGAAACTAGAACTCTGAACTTTGAAACTGACCGACTTTATAAAGCTGTCTGGCTTTCACGGTACAACGAGAGGGACTGTAAGGGATGCTAACCGGTTAGCCCAAACACGCCAGCGCACAGAGGGCCCATGCGGATGTGCCGAGTTCTACGGGTGGAACGGTACACAAAAATCACGGTTCGGTAGGTCCCTCGGTTTTGAAGTCAGGGTTTGGTATGTTTTCGGTACAGCGGGGGGGAGGGGGGGGACAAAACATAAAATTGCTTCTTGTTTTCCTTTTTTTTAATTAAACGGTGGTTTACTGACCAAACTGTCTTCTTTCTTAAATAAAATTTTAAAAAAAAGTCTGTCAGTACTGCTGCCACCGGCTGCAACCTACGAATAAATAAAATGTACTTAAAAGTAAACTGAAATAAATATTCTTCAAAATAAAATATAAAATAGACATACATTAAAGTGCAGCATTTAGATAATTAACTGTACTTGAACTGTAGTGTACTTGTCTTGACATTAGCAGCTTTCAGCCTCGCATTACGGCGGTACAACAGTCCCAGCTTGAACTGGGATTCGTCGTGTTCTCATGTTTGTTTGTTCTGGAAAATGAACTTGTGTACGTTGTTTGAGGCCCTCTGTGGTGTGCGCATGGTTAGCGGGTGGCTGAACAGGCAACATCTGGCCCTTTGCGGGAGCTGCAAGAGGGGAGACTCGAAGGTTTAAATCAAATCCCGCACACACAAGAGTCCCGCACGTGCAGCGGTTAAAACGACGCTGCGTTTGTTCGGTGCACGTGCTTGCCATCCGAAAGACCCTGTATGCCCGACATTTTCACTGTGAATGCGGGTACCGTCACACCCCTACCAATTTCCTGCCGGGCATCCCAGTTTGAATTTATGATTTTTGTCTGAACAATGAGTTTTTTTGTTAAGATTTAGTGCTTTGCAGCACCGAACCGAACCGAACCACAAAGCATGGACATTCTAATGACTGTCGTTGTGTCGCAGGTTTTGTCACCGGCTGAAGGTGAAACGGACTGTAAGACAGTGCTGTTACGTGTGGACCCTACCTATGCACCCCTGTTAAAATGGCAAACAACCAAAATAAATCATGTCAGAACTTTTTCCATCCTTAAAGGGAAACTGTGACTTTTAAAAATAAAGTGAAAAACAATCTGAAATATTTCAGGGAACAAAAGGAAAAATACAAATCTTGAAATAACCTGGTTGCGTAAGTGTGCCATCTTGTCTCATCATCAGTCGCTCCTCCGGGGTCGGGTCGTGGTGGCGGCTAGCTAAGTAGGGCACTCCAGACGTCCCTCTCCTCAGCAACGCCCTCCAGCTCCTCCTGGGGGATCCCAAGGCGTTCCCAGGCCAGATTGGACATGTAGTCCCTCCAGTGAGTTCGGGGTCTACCCCGGGTCTCCTCACAGTTGGAACAGCAATTCCGACAAAATTAACCAATCAAATTCAAACTCATATTAAATAGTAGTTAGTGTACACCTGCCATCAATTAAGGTGGCTGTGATTAACCATAAATAAAGTTCAGCTGTTCCTGTAGGATTCTCCTGACTTCTTGATGGCGTCCAACTACAAAACTCTTGGTCCACAAAGAGCTTACAAAGCATGAACGGCTCTCACTGTTGAAAGGGATCAACCAGGAGAGTGGCACAAAAGAACTTCAAGGCATTAGATATACCATGGGACACAGTGAAGACAGTCATCATCAAGCTGAGGAAATATGGCACAACAGAGACATTACCAACAACCCGACGTCCCTCCAAAATTAATGAGAAGACAAGGAGGAAACTGGTCAGCGAGACTGCCAAGAGGCCTCCGGCAACATTAAAGGAGCTCCAGGAACTTCTGGCAAGTCCTGATTGCTCCCTACATGTGACAGCAAGCTCATGTATTCTTCATTTCTGTGGCAAGATGGAAGACTTGTCACACGAGAAACCAAATAACCAAGCACAGCTAAATTTTGCAAAAAGATACATCCAGTCTCCCAAAACCATGTGGAAAATGTGTTCTGGTCTGATGAGACCAAGGTTGAACTTTTTGGCCATAACTCCAAAAGGTATGTTTGGCCCAAAAAGAACACAGCACATCACCAGAAGAACGCCATGCCCACGGCGAAGCATGGCGGTGGCAGCAGCAGGAACCAGGAACACTTTGTCCTTGTTTGGGTTTCCCCCCCAGCCCCCAGCAGTATAACACAAACACAAAAACACATCCAAAAACCACAAGAACACACATGTCCAAGCTAACACATATATCCAAACTAAACAAAAAAATCACTGTCCAAGGAAATGAACGCCAGCCAGGGTGAGCGTCGGAACTGCCGGTCTGCATGGGCTAGCAGTTATCTTAGCCCACCCCACTTCCACATCCTGTCAGACCGCCTTCGGTGTTTCCTCCTTGGGCGCAGTGCCAAGCAGGGGCTGAGGTCCGTGGGCCCAACACACCTCCCCACACTCCACAGGACGACTTCAAAAGCACCACAGTCAACGCCCAGGCGAGGCCGCCGCCATACCGCTCTCGGTGTTATCGGAACTGCTGGTCTGCGTGGGCTAGCAGTTAAGCTTAACCTGCCCCACTTCCACGTCCTGTCAGGCTCTGGGGCTGCTTTTCTTCAGCCGGAACTGAGGCTTTAGTCGAGGTGGAGGGAACCAGGAGTAGCTCCAAATACCAATTGATGTTGGGGCACAACCTTCAGGCATCTGCTAGAAAGCTGAAGATGAAGAGGAATCTCACCTTTCAGCACGACAATCAATGAAGGAATGGATTCACCAAAAGAAGACCAGTGGTCTGGAACGGCCCAGGCAGAGCACAAGAAATGCCCTCAAAATCTGTTGGCTCTAGAACAGATTTTGCAAGGAAGTGTGGGAAAATACTGCCAGGTCAAGATGTGCCAAGCTGATACTCTTACCTCAAAAGACTGAGTGCTATTATATTATAAACAAAGTATTAGTTTAGAGGTGCGCACACTTATGCAACCAAGTTATTTTATAATTTTAATTTTTTTCTCCTAAACATTTTCTGATTGTTTTTCACCCCCCCCCCCATTGTTTTTACATCAACCTGCCATTTTAACAGGGGTATGTCGACTTTTTATATCCACTGTAAATGGTTAATGAGAGTTTAAGGCCCTCACACTGCTTCTTCTCATCTTGCAGGAGTGCTCAGTGCACTCTGGGAGTCGGAGTTCCTGTGCTGGCACAGTGCATGCTGGGAGGTTTTATCATCAGGATGGATGGCAGGATTAATGACCTCCATTTTGTCCTCTGGAAATGTCCAGTCTGGGTAGAAGATCCTCAGGTGCTCCTCAAACAGCTCCTCAAGCTTTCTGCCTGCTAAAGCCACCTTGGTGTCTGCCTGCCAAACAAACAAACACACAAACTGGAAATTCAGTGAAGACCACAGAACACCCATAAGTCCTTTTGTCAAGGGTACCACAGCAAAGGGCAATGATCACAGACGGACAGGTTATTTTGATTTTGGTATACTTTATAGATCCCCGTGGGGAGCTCTTCTCTGCATGTAACCCATCCTAGCTGTGTAGCTAGGAGCAGTGGGCAGCCGCCATGCAGCACCCGGTGACCGACTCCAGTTTGTCTTGCCATGCCTCGGTCAGGGGTACAGACAGGAGTGCTAACTATAACATGCATGTCTTTTTGATGGTGGGGGAAACCGGAGCACCCGGAGAAAACCCACCGCAGACATGGGGAGCACATGCAAACTCCACACAGAGGACGACCTGGGATGACCCCCAAGGTTGGACAACCCTGGGGTTCAAACCCAGGACCTTTTCGCTGTGAGGCGACTGCGCTAACCACTGCGCCACATGTGCCGCCAATCATGTGTCCTCTGGCGCTGGAATGTTTCCTTGGACACGGATCGAAAAAAGCTGAAAACTACCGATGAAGGCTGATTTCAGTGATCTTTTTAAGAAAAGGGGTTGGGTCTTCCTCTTGTTGAATGCAATGTCAAAAAAGCAGACCTTTCTGAAAAGTAGGTGGTCCAATCACTCCAGCTTTGAACACCGATCCAAGGAAGCTGTGCAGTCGATTTACAACCACAGCAGAATTGTGCGTTGGCGGCAGTGATCAGCAGATTTATTTGTCTCCAGGTATCAATTTCATAGGATGAGTCACATGACGCAGGTACCATGTGAGTGTCACGTACTATCGATTTCAGTCTGCAGTGTGAGATTTATGAATTCTTCTTTGCTGTCATTGTTTTTTAACTCATCTGTTGTGTTGCTTCTCAACTACGTAGCCTCCGTGCATCAGTCTACAAAGTGGTGATTTCTATTGTTTGTCCAGACCTGCCTTTCTGAAACTGCATTCAGTCACAAGGAGGCTGGACCCATCCATCCATCAATCCATCCATTATCCAAACCGCTTATCCTGCTCTCGGGTCACGGGGATGCTGAAGCCTATCCCAGCAGTCAGTGGGTGGCAGGCAGGGAGACACCCTGCACAGGCCGCCAGTCCATCACAGGGCCCACACATTCACACCAGGGGACAAGTTAGCATGGCCGATTCACCTGACCTACATGTCTTTGGACTTTGGGAGGGAACTGGACCACTCAGAGGAAACCCATGCAGTCACGGGGAGAACATGCAAACTCCGCAGGGAGGACGACCCGGGACGAGCCCCAAGGTTGGACTAACCCAGGGCTCGAACCCAGGATCTTCTTTCTGTGAGGCAACCACGCGAACCACTGCACCACCGTGTTGTCGAGGCCGGACCCAATCTCAGAAAAATATCAACGTGATTGACTTGCAGGATTGGTCCAGCCCCCAAGGCTTGACCAGAGGAGGATCATGGGTAAATAGCATTGTCTACTGCACTTTACCTCATTGAGCGTTGCACAGTTCCTGAAGATGAGGCGGACGTCAGATATGAACTCAGCTGGGCTTTGGTAGATTGTCTGCCCAGATTCAAGCTTTCTTTTCACAGTGGAGAAATCCATCCCATCCTTTACAACCTGGCTGTTGTCAGAGGACTGCTGCAGAAGAAAGATCACAATGCAATAACACAGTCAAAATCCTTTACTAAAACACCATGGAAACAATAATCCACAACATCAGATGTTTCACATCTCATAATATCTCGGTGATCAATGACGGCATTGTGCACAGTACCTTGTTGACAATTCTGTTTTTTTTTTCTTTTTAATGCTGTTAGGAAAAGTTAACCCTCCTTCCGCACCCCTACGCTCTGCACATATGAGTCACAAAATATACAGGCCGACTGTCAACTTGAAAGGCTCCAAAATCAAGATCGGGGTTGGATGTCGGGTTGAATGAAGTTCAGTGCTTTTTTTGGGGGGGGGGATTTTTCCCTTTTTCTACCCAATTCTCCTAAGCCAATTACTCTATTTTCTAAGCCATCCCGGTCGCTGCCCCACCCTCTCTATGATCCGGGGAGGGCTGCCGACTACCACATGCTTCCTCCGATGTGGAGTTTAGCCGCTTCTTTTCACCTGACAGGGAAGAGTTCACCAGGGGGACATAGCACATGGGAGGATCACGCTATTTCCCCTAGTTCCCCCTCCCCCCCCGGACAGGCACCCCGACTGACCAGAGGAGGCGCTAGTGCAGCGACCAGGACACATATCCACATCCGGCTTCCCACCCGCAGACACGGCCAATTGTGTCTGTAGGGGTGCCTGACCAAGCCGGAGGTAACACGAGGATTCAAACAGGCGATCCCCGTGTTGGTAGGCAACGGAATAGACCGCCAAGCCACCCGGACACCCAAAGTTCAGTGTTTAACTGAACAGTTTCGGTTTTACACAGCATGCTTGCTGGGTTACAGAATGTAAACCTGTCTGTTTCTGATGACATAGCATGGTAACAGCCAGCAGCACAACCTGGTGTATCAGGCTCATTGTGAACTACTTCCTGCACAGGATGGACCCAGATCAGCAGGCCATCGTGATATTCCAGTCTTGTGTGAAATGAAATGAAACCAGGCTAGTCGAGTGATTTCCATACCGTCACAGAGAGGTGAGTCAGTTCATCTGGACACAACGTTTATTGACTGAAACGTTTCATCACTCATCTAAGTGACTTCCACAGTGGGTCAGTTGAGACTGAAGAGGTCACTTAGATGATGATGAAACGTTTCTGTCAATAAACGTTGTGGCCAGATGAACTGATTCCCCTTTCTGTGACGGTGTGCAAATCACTCGACTAGCCTGGTTTCATTTCATTCCACACAAGACTGGAATATCATGATGAGCATGCACCAAGGTAAATTTCCACACCAGTCCACACTAGTGCAGTATGTTGCCTCTACACAGTAAAAACCTGAGTGTTAATTTGACTCTGAGAGTGTATAAATGGATCCTTTCGGGTCCAATTTGTACACTCTCAGAGTCAAATTAACACATAGGAAGTTAAATTAACACTCAGGATTTTACTGTGTAGTAGACCAGTAGCATCCATTCTATATGAAGCACTGTGACCCTGTTTATACTTGGTTTTAAAATGCGTTTTTTTGCGATCGGATCACAAGTGGACGGCGCTAAACACAAGTGTAAACGACCACCAAAACGTTTTGTGAACCAGTTATTTAAACCACTTGCCGACGTGGTCTGGGACGCATTTGACCACATATCTTTTGTAGTGTAAACGCCAATGTGTCCTGATGCATCCCCGACAAGGATGTAACAGGAAGTCTTCTACTTCTTCTTCTTCTTCTTCTTCTTCGGAGTAACGAAATCTGATCACAAGTGGTCAGAAGGACGCATGTGGAGACACTTGATAGACACAGGTGTAAACGGCGATGCGTCTCGCTGTCCACTTGTGATCCGATCTCCAAAAATGCATTTTAAAACCAGGTGTAAACAGGGTCTGTATGTCTTGGCCAGTTTTAACTGACCAACTAAGATGTCCATGTCTCTCTGTGCTAACGTACCTTTCATATTTGGTAAATAAAGTGACCGTATTACTGATTCTCAGGTTCTCGTCTTTATTCACAAATGTCCAAAAACATGCTCCACATTATTACAGTGTATTCAAAGTGACCTTATACAACAAGTGTGTGAACCTCAGACTCACCATGGAGGACAGAAGTCGGCAAAAGTCTGAGCCCATCTTGCTGCAAAACAGCCACAGCAGCAGCCGCTTGCACTTCTGTAGATTCAGGAGACGATATTTAACTTACTGTGTATCAGCGTCTATATATATATATATATATATATATATATACATATATATATATATATATATGTGTGTGTGTATATATATATATGTATGTATCAACACGGATACATGAAAAAGATTTCAAATCTGTTTTCCTGTATCCGTGTTGATATGCCGCTCCTCATTAGTCGAGCACTATATATTGAGTGCTCGACTAACGAGGAGCGGAATATCAATATGTTGATATATATATATCAGCGGGTCTCAGTCAGGTACCATCAGGACTGCTGGTTTTCTGTTTTTCCAGGTAGTTCATTACATTCGGCTGTTGTTCCAGTTCCTCAGTCTCCAATTGGGGACATTTTACACCTGGAACAACAGCCGAATGTAATGAACTACCTGGTAAAATAGAAAACCAGCAGTACTGATGGTACCAGAGGACCTGATTGAGAACCATTGGTCTAAATGAAATCAGCTCTTGTGAATAAAAACAATTAGCTGGACTTGTATTAGAGGCAGATTAAAGGAACGTTTAAATTTTGTACAACCTGGGTCTTATGTTCATAGTTTTGCCATCATACATATCAGTTATATTATTTTACTGGCTCTTTTTGGAGACGGGTCCACTGCTGGACTCAGCTTTACAACGCTGTCTTATGGGACACCTGAACAGGAGGGTCAGACATGTTTCGACAGGTCCAATTTAACCCAATTATCTAAACCAAGTATTTGGAAGTGAAAGTTAAAAGTTATGATGTGAGGGCGTCCGGGTAGCATAGCGGTCTATTCCGTTGCCTACCAACATGGGGTTCGAGTCCCTGTGTTACCCCCGGCTTGGTCGGGGGCCCTACAGACACAATTGGCCGTGTCTGCAGGTGGGAAGCCGGATGTGGGTATGTGTCCTGGTCGATGCACTAGCGCCTCTTCTGGTCGGTCAGGGGACCTGTTCGGGGGGGAGGGGGAACTGTGGGGAATAGCGTGATCCTCCCACGCGCTACATCCCCCTAGTGAAACTCCTCGCTGTCAGGTGAAAAGAAGCAGCTGGCGACTCCACATGTATTGGAGGAGGCATGTGGTAGTCTGCAGCCCTCCCCGGATCGGCAGAGGGGGTGAAGCAGCAACCGGGACGGCGTTGGTAGGCAACAAAATAGACCGGCATGTGACCCAGACTACCCTCTCTAATCCTGCCTAGTAACAAATGTCCCCGACCGGTTGCCAGTCAGGGCACAGACACATTCCCACGCCCATCTGGGATGGACTGGGAACCCCAGTTAACCTCCCAGCTTCCCCCATGTGTGACTGAACCTGAAGCGGTGGGGACTCCAGGCGGTGCAAAGCGGCGTACTGACCCACGTGTCTGCGGGGGACATTCCTCCCTCAAGGCCCGGCTCCTCCTTCACTGTTTTGGCTTCAGGTTTGTTTTCACAGTCGTCCTCGGTCGCAGGCTCCGACAGGTCCCGGCACAGACAGCAAAACCCCTCGCTGCTGCAGGCAGACACCACAGACCAAGTCAGGACTACAATAACAAGCAACAATATGAAATAACACACTGAAGCCTTGTCTAAAACGCTCCAGAATCACACACCTCTTCCAGAACTCTGACAAAACCTGTCGTTTCAAAACCCGCGACGGGGTCTCTAAAACTCAGGCTGGTTTTGAAATCTGCCCACCTCAGCACATCCGCCCAGTTTCCACTTCGTTTTTTATTCTAACATGTCCTGATTTTTATCCATGGACTTCCACTTCACGTAAGACAAGGCAAGTTTATTTGTATCACACTAACTCAAACTTTACATAATGCACAAAGACAATAAATATGAAATACAGAAAAAGATAAAAAATAAATTTAAAAAAATTAAAAGATGAAAACCCAACAAAATAAAAAGAAACGTAAAAATAAAAAAAGAAATTGAAAGATAAACAACAGACACTGCCTGAACCCCCCCCCCCAAAAAAGGAAACAATGCAATGAAATTCACAATCTGACAATTACATCTATTGTAAACAGGGGAAACTCACTGGAACAAAATGTGCAGAATAAAAATAAATATGCCTTAAATTCACATTGTGGGTCTGTGTAACAAAGTAGAAAGTCAAACAAAATGGCAGTCACAGAACACATGACAGTTTCTCCCACAATGCAAAGCACGTGTTGCTGCATGTCAATGCAGAAGTTGTGCTACAGTAATGATGTAATGCTAGCTAGAGGATAATCCACCACGCTGTGGTCTTCTACTGAACAATAAAGATCTTCTGCTGAACAATTCTGATCTTCTACTGAACAATACTGAGCTTCTGCTGAACAATAAAGATCTTCTACTGAACAATACTGATCTTCTGCTGAACAATAAAGATCTTCTACTGAACAATAAAATCTTCTACTGAACAATACTGATCTTCTACTGAACAATACTGATCTTCTACTGAACAATACTGATCTTCTACTGAACAATACTGATCTTCTACTGAACAATAAAGATCTTCTGCTAAACAATAAAGATCTACTGAACAATAAAATATTCTACCGAAAAATACTGATCTTCTGCTGAACAATAAAGATCTTCTACTGAACAATGCTGATCTTCTGCTGAACAATGCTGATCTTCTGCTGAACAATAAAGATCTTCTGCTGAACAATGCTGATCTTCTGCTGAACAATAAAGATCTTCTACTGAACAATAAAGATCTTTTGCTGAACAATAATGATCTTCTACTGAACAATACTTATCTTCTACTGAACAATGCTGATCTTCTACTGAACAATAAAGATCTTCTGCTGAACAATACTGATCTACTGAACAATAAAGATCTTCTACTGAGAAATAATGATCTTCTACTAAACAATAAAGATCTTCTACTGAACAATACTGATCTACTGAACAATAAAGATCTTCTACTGAACAATAATCATCTTCTACTGAACAATAAAGATCTTCTGCTGAACAATAAAGATCTTCTACTGAACAATAAAGATCTACTGAACAATAAAGATCTTCTACTGAACAATAACGATCTTCTGCTGAACAATAAAGATCTTCTACTGAACAATAAAGATCTTCTACTGAACAATACTGATCTACTGAACAATAAAGATCTTCTACTGAACAATAATCATCTTCTACTGAACAATAAAGATCTTCTGCTGAACAATAAAGATCTTCTACTGAACAATAAAGATCTACTGAACAATAAAGATCTTCTACTGAACAATAACGATCTTCTGCTGAACAATAAAGATCTTCTACTGAACAATAAAGATCTACTGAACAATAAAGATCTTCTACTGAACAATAAAGATCTTCTACTGAACAATACTGATCTACTGAACAATAAAGATCTTCTGCTGAACAATAAAGATCTTCTACTGAACAATGCTGATCTTCTGCTGAACAATGCTGATCTTCTACTGAACAATAAAGATCTTCTGCTAAGCAATAAAGATCTTCTACTGAACAATAAAATCTTCTACTGAACAATACTGATCTTCTGCTGAACAATAAAGATCTTCTACTGAACAATGCTGATCTTCTGCTGAACAATAAAGATCTTCTACTGAACAATAAAGATCTTCTACTGAACAATAAAGATCTTTTGCTGAACAATAATGATCTTCTACTGAACAATACTAATCTTCTACTGAACAATGCTGATCTTCTACTGAACAATAAAGATCTTCTGCTGAACAATAAAGATCTACTGAACAATAAAGATCTTCTACTGAACAACACTGATCTACTGAACTATAAAGATCTTCTACTGAACAATAATGATCTTCTACTGAACAATAAAGATCTTCTGCTGAACAATAAAGATCTTCTACTGAACAATACTGATCTACTGAACAATAAAGATCTTCTACTGAACAATACAGATCTTCTACTGAACAATAATTATCTTCTACTGAACAATAAAGATCTTCTACTGAACAATACTGATCTACTGAACAATAAAGATCTTCTACTGAACAATAACGATCTTCTACTGAACAATAAAGATCTTCTGCTGAACAATAAAGATCTTCTACTGAACAATAAAGATCTTCTACTGAACAATACTGATCTACTGAACAATAAAGATCTTCTGCTGAACAATAAAGATCTTCTACTGAACAATAAAGATCTTCTACTGAACAATAAAGATCTACTGAACAATAAAGATCTTCTACTGAACAATAATTATCTTCTACTGAACAATAAAGATCTTCAACTGAACAATACTGATCTACTGAACAATAAAGATCTTCTGCTGAACAATAATGATCTTCTGCTGAACAATAAAGATCTTCTACTGAACAATAAAGATCTTCTGCTAAACAACAAAGCTCTTCTACTGAACAATACTGATCTTCTACTGAACAATAAAGATCTTCTACTGAACAATACTGATCTACTGAACAATAAAGATCTTCTACTGAACAATAAAGATCTCCTAATGAACAATACTGATCTTTGCTAAGGTGAAGAACCTTCCAGCAGTGGATTATCCTGCTTATTACAGCACTTTACCCAATGAAAGTAAAAAAAAACTGGCAGAAAATGACAATTTAAAATGATCTTGACCAGAGTTCCTCCTGTCTATTTAGACGGGAGGAACAGACAGGAAGCACATGGAGGAGAGCGGTGATGAGGCCCCAGCTCAACAACAGTCTGCTATTCACAAAACATCAACCGCAGAATGCCGCCCTCTTTATTCCCCAATTGTATCCAACCCCAGTCTTCCGAGCCATCCTGCTTGCAGCTCCTCCTCCTCTGCCGATCCGGGGAGGGCTGCAGACTACCACATGCCTCCTCCCATACATGTGGAGTCGCCAGCTGCTTTTTTTCACCTGACAGTGAGGAGTTTCACCAGGGGGATGTAGCACGTGGGAGGATCACACTATTCCCCCCAGTTCACCCTCCCCCCAAACAGGCTCTCAGACTGACCAGAGGAGGCGCTAGTGCAGCGACCAAGACACATACCCACATCCAGCTTCCCACCCGCAGACACGGCCAATTGTGTCTGTAGGGGCTCCCGACCAAGCCGGAGGTAATACGGGGATTCGAACTGGCGATCCCTGTGTTGGTAGGCAACGGAACAGACCGCCATGCGACCTGGACATCCAACCGCAGAATGCTTTAACTGGCCAATCAGAACTGAGTATTCAACATAGTCGTGTAATAAATAAATAATAAGTGATCTGATCTGATCGACTGACTGGAAGGATTTAATGAACTCAGGGGTCACCAGAAACGGCTACGGGTCCACATCGTACATTTACTCCAGTTCAAACACGAGAACCCAAAACACACGGACAAGTTACGGGGCGTTCAGTCTGCAACAGGCGCTCATGTGACGGAGCTCCGGGCTTGCCTGGGAGACGTGGATAGCACCGGAATGTGGCACGTAAGGCGGAAAACTTTGGGACACTTATCACAGCGTTGCAGCTCGCCCCCGCTTTGACACACGGCACACCGGTCTTCACCGGAGTCCTCCGCCAGGGCTCGACACCACTCCGCTTGACGCGTCCCTGCCGAAGACGGGACATCGGCCTGACTTTGTTTCCCCGGGCTCGGCGGCGGTCGGGGGGGCCTGGGTTTGTCCTCCCCCATAGGAGGAGGCGGAGGCAACTGCTGCTGGGTCGCTGCAGCCGGGCCTGGAGGTTGGTGTTGGTCTCCCGTGCTGTCGGGGAGGCTGGCTCTCTGGTTGGACTGCACCTGATCCCCAAAGGAGACAAAGGCAAAGTCAAAAGATGCAGAACACACAAAGCTGAGTCAGCCATCGGTGCAGAGGGAGAGAAAAGTGGTTGGCCGTGACGCGGTAAGAAGGGC
>NC_079216.1:5148149-5158149 GCF_029633865.1 Lampris incognitus | reverse complement strand
TCCAATGCCGCACTCCACACAACGACACCAAAAATACAGTCAATGCTGGGCGAGGCCGCCGCCAGACCCCCCTCGGTGCTATTGTAACTGCCGGTCTTCATGGGCTAGCAGTTAGCTTAGCCTGCCCCACGTCCACGTCCTGTCAGATCGCTCCTGGTGTTACCTCCTCAGGTAAAGCTCCGGTCAGGGCCGTGGTCCCCGGGCCCACAGGACGCAACAGACCAAGCCCTCCCAGCCAATCCAGCACCAGCCCTCCCAGCCATCAAATGAAGACAAAACAAACCTAGACGCAGACGTGGACAAAGACGCCACATGGGCGGCACTGGGCGAGGCCGCCATAAATGCAAGTTCGCGCCGCCATCTTCCCACACCGGTCCTGGGTGAGGCTGCTGCAAACGGGAATTTGCACCGCCATCTTCCCAGTTCCCACACCAGAAGTGGAAGATCAGTGGTAACGTGATCACCCCTTAACCGTTATACCCCAAGCTTAACCTGATCCTGAGTCTAACCTTAACCCTAAACCCAAGCCCTGACCCTAAATTAGACCCTTAAAGAAGTGAGGACTGCACAAAATGTCCTCACTTTGCAAAAAATGTCCTCGCTCTTATGATTTAAAAACTCAAATACAGCCTCACAAATATAGCTGAATAAGGACACACACAGACACACACAACCATACACACACAGATCAAGACCTACACACACTTACCTGGGGGGTATACCCCGGGCCCAGTAAGCAGCTACTGGGGCCAACAGGGTTGGGGGGGGGCACCATGAACCTGCGGCTGGGCTGATGGGGCAAGTGGGGCAAACTCTGGGAAGGGGAAATTCTCTGGAGCGGCCCCGGGGCGGTTCGCGGGAGATGGACACTCTGGTACCATGTCCTGGGTGGAGGCGGGTGCTGCTGGGGCTGCCAGTGGGGCTGTGGGGCCAGCTTGTCCACCTGCATCTGAAGCTGAGCCAGGGTGTCGCTGGTGGCCAGACGGGGTCCTGGGGTAGTAAAGGGGCCAAAGGGACCCCGCCCGGCGGGGGCAGGTGGCTGAGGGATGCCCTGAGCCCCTCCCAGGGGGTGGCTCGGTGCGTTCTCCATAACCAAGGAGCCTGAGAGCAAACACACAGACACATGTACACTTATTACACACATGAAATGTAACAAAACACACAGCCACTCCATTTTACTGGACTTAAGGTAGCCAGTGACGTTTTTTTTGGGGGGGGGTTTCCCCCTCTTTTTCTCCCAATTGCATTTGGCCAATTACCCCACTCTTCTGAGCCGTCCCGGTCGCTGCTCCTCCCCCTCTGCCGATCTGGGGAGGCTGCAGACTACCACATGCCTCCTCTGATACATGAGGAGTCGCCAGCTGCTTCTTTTCACCTGACAGTGAGGAGTTTCACCAGGGGGACGTAGCGCGTGGGAGGATCACGCTATTCCCCCCAGTACCCCCCCCCCCCCCAACAGGCGCCCCGACTGAGCGGAGGAGGCGCTAGTGCAGCGACCGGGACACATACCCACATCCGGCTTCCCACCCGCAGACACAGCCAACTGTGTCTGTAGGGACGCCCGACCAAGCCGGAGGTAACATGGGGATTCGAACCGGCGATCCCCGTGTTGACAATATAATAATTTAAACAGCGTTATTAAGGAAATGATTCTGTCCGGTGACTTCGCAGTTTCCACTAGTTTGTAGCGGACTGACAGTAAAACTGACCGTCATTAAGCGGTGACTGTTTCTGTATGTCTGTTGTAATGCCACTAGGAGGCGCCATGCAGTCTGCCGGAAGAGCAACAAGTGCCGTGGTCACATAGGCTCAACGCTACCCTCTACTACAGCTTTCCTGTTCCTTTAGATCAGCTCTCTCTATCAACCCTCAGGGTGGGTTATCTGCAGGAGACCAGAACAGCCTCCTCCAGGTCGTCTCGTACCCAGGTCTACGTTGGAGGCCCAGTAGGAGGAGCGACACTGGAACCGCACCGTGCTCTGTGGTAGAAATGACGGGTTGCACTTTGCCCCCAGCAGGTTGGCGATCTGAAA
The DNA here is from genome assembly GCF_029633865.1 of Lampris incognitus. Lineage (NCBI taxonomy): Eukaryota > Metazoa > Chordata > Actinopteri > Lampriformes > Lampridae > Lampris > Lampris incognitus. Next base: position 5,156,116 of record NC_079216.1, on the reverse strand, counting down.
CAGAATCTGCAAGAGAGGGCATGGGGGCAGATGTGAGTTACAGAATACAGCTCCATCAAGGACAGGCTCAACACGGTTTGTGTAACACTTCATCTTTGCTGAATCAGAATATGGCGAGTAAATACCATAATATACTAGTACATACCATAATATACTAGTAAATACCACAGTATGGCTAGTACACACCACAATATGATTAGTACACACCACAATATGACTAGTATCACAATATACTAGTAAATACCATGACATACTATTAAGTATCAATATACTAATAAATACCATAATATGACTAGTAAGGATCATAATATGCTAGGAAATACCACAATATTCGAGTAAATATGATAATGTACTAGTAAATACCATATGACTAGTAAATAAATACAATAAATACCATAATACAGTAGTAAATATCATAAATAGCACAATATGACTAATATCATAATAGACTTGTAAATATAAAATACCAGCAAATACCACAATATGACTAGTAAGTCTCATAATATACTAGTAAATACCATAATATTCTAGTAAATATGATAATGTACTAGTAAGTACCATACTGACCAGTAAATACCGTAATATAATATTAAACTATCATAATATACTAGTAAATACCATAATAGTACTAGTAAATATCATATACTAGTAAATACAGTAATATATTAGTAACTAATATAATGACTAGTAGTAGTATTAGTAAATATCATAATACACACTAAATGTCATAATATGACTGGTAAATATATTACTAAATGGTCCTGAGTGAAACAAAGTACATAAGACACACACACACACACACACACACACACACACACACACACACACACACACACACACACACACAGACACACACACACACACAGTATTTCCCAGCATGGAGAAACACGGGAGCACACTGGGAGCTGACGGTGCTGTTAGCAAATGGCAGATGCATCGAACATCCCGTCCACCACCTTCCTTCTGAATCCGTTTTGTGTTGCTGTGCACGTCCCCGACCACCAGAGGGCGCTGCTCAGGCAGAAACGACACAGGGGAGGAGGACGGTTGGGCGGATGAGGAAGGGTAGGGTGGTTTTACCAGGCGTTTACAGTGCAGGAGGGCCGCAGCCCTGTTCCGGCTCATGGCCCACTTGGCGAAGCTGATAACGTGGTCCAGGTGCTTGGACAGGTAACCGATGTCCTCCTGCTGTTTCCTCAAAATACCCTCGTGGTCCTTCGTTAGAGCCTCGAAATGAAGAACAATTAAAAAAGATGAGCCCACGGGTTCGGCGGTCAACCACGTCCCATATGTTACACGGCGAACAGCCGCGGCCGGCCATACCTCGAGCTCGTTCACCAGGGTCTTGCCCTTCTGGCTTATCTCGAAGATCAAACTGGAGATGGACCGCTTGATGTCGTTGTAAACTGATGTGCGGTTCTGGTCCACCTGAAGCAGCCTGCAAAAACACATCACACGTAACAGAGATGCAGCCGGCCCGTCACGCCTCCTAGTGTGTGAAACGAACTGCCAGTCAGAAAGTGGGATTTGGGACGACGTGGTCAGGTGGACCGGGGAAATGATTCTGCAGACCCTCCCCCACAGTTCATGATTTAGCATACCTGTTGTTTATGGAGTCTGACACTTCTTTCACAACTTTCTTTTTGTCTTGAAGTTTGCAGGTCATGGCCTCCATCTGTTGTGTGTAGGTGTTGTACGCATCCTCCAGGAACTGGTAACTAAACCAGAAACACGCGGCGTTAGTCGACACAGGACTGAAACTGGCAGGGCTGAAGGATATTGGAAAAAAATCCTCACGGAGATATTTGTTTTGTACAACATCCATCCATCCAAATCCTGCTCAGGGTGGGGTGGCGGGGGTGGGGGATGCTGGAGCCTATCCCAGCAGCCACTGGGCGGCAGGCGGGGAGACACCCTGGACAGGCCGCCAGTATATATTACAATATTAGGGTGGCGAGGTGGCACAGTCGCCTCACAGCAAGATGGTCCCGGGTTCGAACCCCGAGGTTGTCCAACCTTGGGGGTCATCCCGGGTCGTCCTCTGTGTGGAGTTTGCGTGTTCTCCCCGTGTCTGCGTGGGTTTCCTCCGGGGGCTCCGGGTTCCTCCCACAGTCCAGAGACATGTAGGTCAGGTGAAACACCGTACTAAATTGTCCCTAGGTATGAATGTGTGTGTGTGTGTGTGTATGTGGGTGGGTGGGCCCTGTGTGATGGCCTGGCGGCCTGTCCAGGGTGTCTCCCCACCTGCTGCCCATTGACTGCTGGGATAGACTCCAGCATCCCACCACCCTGATTGGGATAAGCAGCTTGGATAATGGATGGATGGATGGATGGATATTGCAATATTATAGGATAAGAAGAAATATAATTTCACCTGATAAAAACAATTTCACCAAATACATGCAGCTTTTAACTTTCAAAGCTCCAATTGCAAAGATGGTATCACTCTAACAAAGATTCAGGTGCTCTCAGAGGAGGACATAAGGAGGTTGTCCAAAAAATCATTAAATAAAGTGTTAATTGTGTTCCTTTTCAGATCTACTACTACTACTACTACTACTTTCAGCTGCTCCCGTTAGGGGGCGCCACAGCGGATCATCCGTGTCCATCTCTTCCTGTCCTCTGCATCTTCCTCTGTCACACCAGCCACCTGCATGTCCTCCCTCACCACATCCATAAACCTCCTCTTTGGCCTTCCTCTTCTCCTCTTCCCTGGCAGCTCCATATTCAGCATCCTTCTCCCAGTATACCCAGCTTCTCTCCTCCACACATGTCCAAACCATATCAATCTTGTCTCTCTTGCTTTGTCTCCGAACCGTCCAACCTGAGCTGTCCCTCTAATATACTCGTTCCTAATCCTGTCCTTCTTCATCACTCCCAATGAAAATCTTATCATCTTCATCTCTGCCACCTCCAGCTCCACCTCCTGTCTTTTCATCAGTGCCACTGTCTCCAAACCACACAACATAGCTGGTCTCACTACCATCTTGTAAACCTTCCCTTTAACTCTTGCTGGTACCCTTCTGTCACACATCACTGCTGACACTCTTCTCCACCCTGCCTGCACTCTCTTCTTCACCTCTCTTCTGCACTCCCCGTTACTTTGGACAGTTGACCCCAAGTATTTAAACTCAAATGCCTTCATCACCTCTACTCCTTTCATCCTCACCATTCCACTGTCCTCCCTCTCATTCACACATAGGTATTCTGTCTTGCTCCTCCTGACTTTCATTCCTCTTCTCTCCAGTGCATACCTCCACCTCTCCAGGCTCTCCTCCACCTGCACCCTACTCTCGCTACAGATCACAATGTCATCCATGAACATCATCGTCCATGGAGACTCCAGCCTGATCTTGTCCGTCAACCTGTCCATCACCATTGAAACCAAGAAAGGGCTCAGAGCCGATCCTTGATGTAATCCCACCTCCACCTTGAACCCATCTGTCCTTCCAACCACACACCTCACCACCGTCACACTTCCCTCATACACATCCTGCACCACTCCTACATACTTCTCTGCAACTCCTGACTTCTTCATACAATACCACACCTCCTCTCTCGGCACCCTGTCATAAGCTTTCTCTAAATCTACAAAGACACAATGCAACTCCTCCTGGCCTTCTCTATACTTCTCCATCAACATTCTCAAAGCAAACATCACATCTGTGGTGCTCTTTCATGGCATGAAACCATACTGCTGCTGCTGATCATCACCTCTCCTCTTAACCTAGCTTCCATTACTCTTTCCCATTGCCCTAAAAATGAAGATCTATTTATTCACCACATCTGCTCAGTCTCATTCATGGTCATGGAGGCCTGGGTCCTCATGTATCAATCATTACTAGGGGCAAATGTGTTCTTACACACCCATGGGATTTTTTAGCCCTGACATTTGTCTCAGAGACCAGTGTAGAACCTGGCTAACCCCTCAATTTAGACACCGATTGGCTAACACTGATGTCTTTGCAGGCCTGGGTGATTGCCAAGTCCACTCTCAGCCAAATCAACAACCTCGCACTCACCATCGATGGCACTACTGTCTCTCCTTCCTCCCAGGCACGCAACCTCGGCGTGATCCTTGATCTCACCCTCTCCCATGAGCCCCATATCCTCCAAATGGTCAAATCCTCTTTCTACCACCTTCGCAACATTGGGAAAATAAGACCCTGTCTCATGCGCCCTGCTGCTGAGACACTGATCCATGCCTTCCTCTCCTCCCGCCTTCATTACTGCAACTCACTCCTCTATGGCATCAGTGCTGGCTCTATCAAGAGACTCCAGCTGGTCCATAACTCATCCGCCCGACTTTTAACTTCCACCAGATCCTGGCACCACATCACCCCAGTCCTAAAAGACCTCCAGTGGCTGCCCATCTCCCACCGGATCAATTACAAAATCCTGGTTCTTACTTATAAAGCCCTTCACAATCTGGCTCCCCCATACCTCACCGATCTCCTCTCCCCCTACCAACCCTCTCGGTCCCTCAGATCCACCTCAGCCTCCCTTCTCTCTACCCCCGGGTCTAACCTCCGCGGCTTTGGTGACCGAGCCTTCTCCAGGCCAGTTCCCAGGCTCTGTAGCTCATTCCCCCAAATCATTAGAGACTCAGAATCCCTCCCACTCTTCCAATCCCGTCTCGAGACACACCTCTTCTCCACTGCCTTCTCATGCCCCCCCCCCCCGTCCTCTCATCCACTCTGAGGCAGACCAAGGACCGAGCATTCGACCCGCTGCCCCCTCCTCTTGGAACCCCCCCCCCCCCCCCAAGCACATCAGACACTGCTGCGATCTGTCCACATTCAGGTCATTAATCAGGACTCACCTCTTCAGACTTCATGTGTGATTTATCGTGTTTGTTTTTCTTCCCCTTTTGTATCTGTCCAAGTGGGAGAGTACTGCTGGCATCGTGTGTGGCTGCCGCTTCTCCCTCCCCCCTTCCCATCCACCCCTGTATGTCTTCTCCCTCCCCCCTTCCCATCCACCCCTGTATGTCTTTTCCCTCCCCCCTTCCCATCCACCCCTGTATGCCTTCTCCCTCCCCCCTTCCCATCCACCCCTGTATGTCTTTTCCCTCCCCCTTCCGATCCATCCCTGTATGTCTTCTCCCTCCCCCTTCCCATCCACCCGTATGTCTTCTCCCTCTCCCCTTCTCATCCACCCCTGTATGTCTTCTCCCTCCCCCCTTCCCATCCACCCCTGTATGTCTTCTCCCTCCCCCCTTCCCATCCACCCCTGTATGTCTTCTCCCTCCCCCCTTCCCATCCACCCCTGTATGTCTTCTCCCTCCCCCTTCCCATCCACCCCTGTATGTCTTCTCCCTCCCCCTTCCCATCCACCCCTGTATGTCTTCTCCCTCCCCCCTTCCCATCCACCCGTATGTCTTCTCCCTCCCCCCTCCCATCCACCCCTGTATGCCTTCTCCCTCCCCCCTTCTCATCCACCACTGTATGTCTTCTCCCTCCCCCCTTCCCATCCACCCCTGTATGTCTTCTCCCTCCCCTCTTCCCATCCACCCCTGTATGTCTTCTCCCTCCCCTCTTCCCATCCACCCCTGTATGTCTGTGTTATGTTTATCTGTCGTCTTGTTTCACCCCATTTATTGTAAAGCGACTTTGAGTCTTAGAAAAGCGCGATAGAAGTTTAATTTATTACCATTATTGTTATTCTTCTTCTTCTTATTATTATTATTATTGTATTGCCTAGCCTGGACTAGTGCCTTGATATGTGTTTCAGAGCTGGAGTTGTCAAAGGTCATTTTTCAGAGGGCCAAAGTTAAAGAGTTCGCTATGGTTTGCTACTGATAGTAAGTACTACACAGTATGCAGTACTGTTAGTCTGCAGTATATTCTATTAGTATATAGTACATAGCCAAGTGTTCGGACACTGCCAGAGGCTCCAATTCACCTAACCTGTGTATCTTTGGACAAACACGAAGAGAACATGCATTCTCCACACAGACAGGTTGAATTCCCATCTTGGACCTCCGAAGCTCAGCCCACATACCATCCATATCATATTATCCATCCATCCATCATCCGAACCGCTTAGCCTGCTCTCAGGGTGGCGGGGATGCTGGAGCCTATCACAGAGTCACTGGGTGGCAGGCGGGGAGACACCCTGGACAGCCTGCCGGGCCATCACACAGGGCCCACACATTCACACCTAGGGACAATTTAGTACGGCCGATTCACCTGACCTACATGTCTCTGGACTGTGGGAGGAAACCGGAGCCCCCGGAGGAAACCCACACAGACACGGGGAGAACATGCAAACTCCACACAGAGGACGACCCGGGATGACCCCCAAGGTTGGACTACCCCGGGGCTCGAACCCAGGACCTTCTTGCTGTGAGGCAACTGTGCTAACCCCTGCGCCACTGTGCCGCCCATAGCTCATACAATTATATTATTATCCCTTATCCCAATTATATTACTAGCCCAGTAATTTTTCATATAATTCTTTCATTCATCTTCACCAGCTTCTCCGGGGTCGGGTCACGGTGGCAGCCAGCTAAGTAGGGCGCTCCGGACGGCCCTCTCCCCAGCAGCGCCCTCCAGCTCCTCCTGGGGGATCCCAAGGAGCTCCCAGGCCAGATTGGACATGTAGTCCCTCCAGCGAGTTCTGGGTCTACCCCGGGGTCTCCCCCCAGTTGGACGTGTCCAGAAAACCTCCAAAGGAAGGCGTCCAGGAGGCATCCTGATCAGATGTCCAAACCACCTCAACTGACTCCTTTCGACGCAAAGGAGCAGCGGCTCTACTCCGAGCTCCCTCCGGATGTCCGAGCTCCTCACCCTATCTCTAAGGCTGAGCCCAGACACCCTACGGAGGAAACTCATTTCAGCCGCTTGTATCCACCATCTCACCCTTTCAGTCACTACCCAAAGCTCATGACCATAGGTGAGGGCTGGAACCAAGACTGACTGGTAAATTGAGAGCTTTGCCTTCCGGTTCAGCTTTGGCTGAGCTCAGCTATATTATATTATATTATATTATATAATACTATATTATATTATATCATATCATATCATATCATATTATATTATATCATATCATATCATATCATATCATGTTATATCATATTCTATTATATTATATCATATATCATATTATAATATATTATATATTATATTATAACGATCACAGATGAATAGGCTCGGTATCCCTGGGCTAACAGGTCGGACCCTTTGGTCGAGCGGTTAGCGATACGGGTTTGCGTCCCGGCTGCAGCGGTTCCTGTGGTTGCCCCCGAATTCGCTACAATATTATATTATATTATATTACATTACATTATATCATATCATACTACATTATATGATATATCAGTACTTGTGGTCTCTGTGTTTGAGTAGCTGGCAGTCCCGACAGGTGAGCAGGTCGCAGGTCTCACAGTAAAGCTTCAGAGGCTCCTTTTTGTGGGTGTCACAGAATACCGGCCTCTGGGCGGACACACCGTGGGCTTCTGGGAAGTAAAAGAATGCAGACACAGAGTATTAGGGTCATCAGCCGGGCCAGAGAGAGACAATGCTAGCTGCATTACTGCCGCCTGCAGTCAGTCCCCCCACAGTGTGTGCAGTGTGGTGAATATTGTGGATGGACCGTTTGGTTAAACATTTATAATATTAATGACGATAAAATTCATGTTGCTTTTTAAAAACCACTGTTACATAGTATGGCTTCACCATCCATCCTTTATCCAAACCGCTTATCCTGCTCAGGGTCGCAGGGATGCTGGAGCCTATCCCAGCAGTCACTGGGTGGCAGGCGGGGAGACACCCTGGACAGGGCCGCCAGGCCATCACAGGAACCAAACATACACACACACACACACACACACACACACACACACACACACACACACACACACACCCCTAGGGGCAATGTAGTACGGCCGACTCACCTGACCTACATGTCTTTGGACTGTGGGAGGAAACCCACACAGACACGGGGAGAACATGCAAACTCCACAC